>NC_081841.1:69968097-70268097 GCF_963259705.1 Myotis daubentonii | reverse complement strand
CTCCTCAGTTTCATATCATAGAGGAGGGCGCTGAATCAAAGATTTGATTCGGGAATAAGACCAGTAGGGAATGTGCTAGGGGGAGGAAATGAAACATGAGAAACTTAATGAATGTGCTGGGAGGAGGGACTGAGGTATGGAAAGGGATTGTGTTAGGGTCAGGGACCGTGGAAGAAAAATTGCTAGATTGGCTTAGAAAAACAATGTGTTATGATATGCTCCAGCCAGGTGTGACTCCGTTTACCTTCCCTTTGTACTTATGAACTTTTTATGGACTTCTAAGGAACAGCTAATGAAATGCTTTGTAGTTGGTTTTTTCTTTTTTTTTCTAACACTGTGTAGCTTGCAATAAAAGATCTTGCTGCACCCTTGGTCGGGACCACATGCTGCAAGCCTTCCCAGAGGGGGAAGGTGCGGGCTGTGGTCAGCTGGCCAGCTTAATAAAGGATCTTAAATTTAAATTCTGAGTCGGTGGTCTATCTCACTGAGCCAACCCATAACAACAAATCAAGGGAGATCACATATCAAGGGTGAGGATTCTCTCTAAACTGATTTAAGATTCTTGCTCAAACTGGACTTGGCAGGCTGAGGACCGAACGAGGCCGAAGCCTAGTAGTAAACAGGGCTCAGAGGAACCTGTCTACAGTTTGTTCAATGAAAGAGTCTTTGTCTACAGTCATTTTCTTGGCCTATTGAGCACCACTGTGTACCAAACCGACAGAACAGAGTGGGGTCTAATGGTGGTTTCTGAGCAGGCTACTCATGGCTTAAATTGCAGCTGTCAAGCATTGTTGTTGATTTTGTATAAATGTACTCACCCCTCCCTACGTCCTGTGTGCAGCCAGTTTGCTTGCATAGAAGCTGTTTTGTTTTTCTGATGCTATTTCAAGCTGTTGTTAATATTCTTTAATCCAACTGTAAATACACCTTTTCATTCTTTTTCACTTTTAGCTTAAAATTTCAAAAAAAATGATGCACTTGGTTCACATTTCACAAAATCAGATGTTCTCTTCTTGCACGTAGTTTAGACTGGATGCAGAGACTATCTTCAAATAGTTCCACAATGGAGAAAGTGTACACATTTATATTATTGGAGTATTTAATTCTAAAGCCACTGTATAAACAAGTTTTACCAAAAGCAACATATGTAAAGGCAATGTATACTCAACTATTCTCCCCTTTCTGATTCTCTGTATTCCTCTCATTCCAGGGCTGCCTCCAGTTCTTTCATTCCATGCCCTTAATTGACCTTCACTTTCATACTCAACTCCCTTCTAGACTATCATAAAGAGAAAGGACCTGAAGGATTCCACCAGAAAGTGACTTACAAGTATACTTCTTTCAAGTCATGTGCATTCTAGAGTAGTTAACTCAGGCAATGTGAAATAAACTGAAGTGAAATCTTTTTTGAGCAATTGGAGATTATCAGCAGCCCCTTAAATCATAGCTCATTGGCAAAACCTAGTTGTGATTATGACTCTACTTATGACCCTGACCATAAATATTTTTTAAAACATATTGGCCAATGCCTAGTTTTTTCTATTTATTCTTCCTTTTCTGTAGAAAACTGAGCTCCTTAAAGTCAGGGTTCATGGTTCCTCACTTGTGTATTCACTACAGAGCTATCTTATTCAATATGTTTGCTGAATTATAAGCTTCAATAAGGCCCTTAACATCTCTCTCATTCAAAAGTAAAAAAAGGACAAATTATCTAAAATTGTTTGCCATTATTTATTTTAGTATAGAGATCGGTAGGGTATTTTCATTATTATTATTTTCTTTTCTGAAAATATCTTTAATATAAATACCTTAAAATTTATTTAATATTTGTTACTTTTCAGGCAATTTGATATAGATTATCAATAGACTATTTATAAAGTAGAATGAAATAGGCCTCCAAGGCGACATGAGAGCTATGAACCAACTACAACTCAAATCACTGTATAAGTTGAGAAACTCCAAAATCTTAAACCATATCAGCCTTATTCTATACTAGGGGCCCGGTGCACGAAATTCGTGCACTGGGTGTGGGGCGGGGGGGAGTGTCCCTCAGCCCAGCCTGCCCCCTCTCACATACTGGGAGCCCTCAGGCGTTGACCCCCATCACCTCCAATCGCAGGATCGGCCCCGTGCCCAGGCCTGACGCCTCTGGCCTATGTGTCCGGCCCAGGCAGCGGGGACCGGCAGTGGCAGCGGGGGGGGCGCCACGATCGCGCGGGCTCCGCCCCTGCACCTGCAGGATGCCTCTGGCTGAGGCGTCCGGCCCGGGCAGCGGGGACCCGCAGCTGCAGCGGCCCCACGGTCATGGGCTTCGCTTTAGGCCCAGGCAAGTGGCCCCTAGCTCCTGGGACTTCCAGCTTCGACCCTGCCCAGCTCCCATTGCTGGCTCCACCCCTACTTCCTGCTATCACTGGCCAGGGCGGAAAAGGCACCTGATTCTCTGATCATGGCTGGGGGGCAGGGCCCTGCCCCCCAGCTCTTGGCTCCCCTCCGGGTTTCCGATCACTGTCAGTGGCAGGGGGCTTCTTCCTGCTTTCCCTTTCGCCTCCCTGCATTGTGCCTACATATGCAAATTAACCACCATCTTGTTGGCAGTTAATTTGCATATAGCCCTGATTAGCCAATGAAAAGGGTATTGTCGTACGCCAATTACCATTTTTCTCTTTTATTAGTGTAGATAGCTCCCTTCCAGATTATCGATTTCAATCTTCACTTGTAACTTTATTTACAAATAATGTCAGGCTACCTAAGAAGGACAAGAATAGTACTATCATATACCCTTCACCTAGTTTCCCCTGTTATTAATACTTAACATTGGCTTTGTCATCCTCTCTCTCTTCTCTCTCTCCCTCCTTCCTTTCCTCTCTCTTGCATTCTCTTTCCCTCTCCTTATCCCTTTCTAGATAGATGATAGATAATTAGCTATCGAGATAGTTTTGTGTGTCCTATCTCACAAATTCACATTCTCGTGGGTGAAGAAAGATAATTAAAGACATTAAACTAACAAGAAAAGATAATTCCAGACAGCTATAAATGATTTAGTGCAAATATATTGAGTGGCACGTTAAGGTGTGCGTATGTCAAATATATCTCTTGTTGACAAATATATCTCTAGAAATACACACATCTCCTTTCTTAGTGGATGTGATACTGCATGAACAACAGCCCGGTTTGAACCAATCATTCTGAACTGGCATTTCCTTTGGAGGCACTCTCACTCTTTCTTCAGCCTACTGAGCCTCACTGCTCACCTATACAATAGAATAGAGTAATGCTGATGGTTATTTCTTGAGAAGGTAATTCATCATGGTTAAGCTTTAGAAGCCAACAAAATATATTAAAATTTTTGAATCATTGAGAATAAATTGCAGACATGTTGACTCTTTATCCCTAAATAGTTCAGTGTATGGTCCTTAAAGAATATTCTCTTTCTCACTCATAGAATGATTATTAATATCATAAAAATACCATTGCTACTATTACCTAGCATATAGACTAATTCATGGACAAACAGCCCTATAATGTCCTTTACAGCAAAAGGAAGAATGAATGAATGAAAGAAAGAAAGAAAGAAAGAAAGAAAGAAAGAAAGAAAGAAAGAAAGAAAGAAAGAAAGAAAGAGAGAAAGAAAGAAAGAAAAAAGAAAGGAAGAAAGGAGCCAAAACCCATTTGGCTCAGTGGATAGAGCGTTGGCCTGAGGACTGAAAGGTCCCAGGTTCGATTCCGGTCAAGGGCATGTACCTGGGTTGCGGGCATATCCCCAGTGGGAGATGTGCAGGAGGCAGCTGATCAATGTTTCTCGCTCATCGATGTTTCTAACTCTCTAACTCTCTCCCTTCCTCTCTGTAAAAAAAAATCAATAAAATATAAAAAAAAGAAAGGAAGAAAGTAAACCTGCAGTCTAATGATTATTTTTGTTTTACTTGGAAAACTAGAACAGAAGGTCTATGAATATTTTATTTTTACATTGTTTTTCAGATACTTTTAACATATTAAATTATTTAAAAAAAATAAGTACATATGCTAAATTTTGACACATTGCACCCCACAAGCTCATAATATGTGCAGCCTGCTGGATTCATTTTCATGTGGAACTTAAGGTTTCTCCTGCTCCCTCTATTTAATTAAAAGTATCACATCCACTTAGCAGTACTAGTAGTAGTGAGGAAGTACTATAGCACCCTTCTGGATAAGATAAGATGTTCATCAACTGTGATCATTCATAGTGACTTATCTATGAGCATTGCAATATCCATAGAAATAAATCCAGGAGCTGAAACTAATGAAATCTTCTGTTATCTGTGGAAGTGGAGACCTTGGGGTGCCATGAGAAAAGGAATTTCCTGAGGCCCCCTCAGGAGGATGGGGTTTCATGGAAAGCTTTACTGATGATGCAAAATTAAGGGTGTGCCACTCCCAGGTCCCACCTCTGTCCATCCCACCATGGAAGAAGTCCAATCTTGTCTTCAGCAGGGCCAGAATCAAAGCCACTGCTCACTGTTTCTGCCTCATATTAAAGTCCAGTCCAATCCAGCCTCTGGCTAGCTTAGCTTGTTCCCAGCAGCAGTCCATTGTGTGTGGGGTTTGCCCAGCCTTGGGCCATGAGGCTACTTACGGCCACATTGCTATGGAGAGAGAAAGGGCCAGCGCACAGGCTAGTGTGGGTCACAGAACAAGGGCGAGCAAGAGTGAACAAGAGCCAGTGAGAGAGAAAGCTCCTTTGGCCATTTTAACCAAAGCTTTTGCACACTTCTGAGGGGGTCCAACCCCTAGTCAGTCCATTGTAACCCAGGCTAGACTGACAGGCAAGCACCTCCCCTGCATCACTCCGACTTCTACTGCCATGTGCCTATTTCCCCTTTTGTTCTAGCCCTACCCCCAGTGATCTGCAAGGAATGGGCCAGTGGTTCCTTGGGGAGCATAAAGCTGTAGCTTTCTGGTGAAGCTGCCCAGATGACCATGATTATAATGCTTGTCCTCTTCTTTGCTCTCTTCCTATTATTAATAGTAACTAACTAATTATAATGATAACACTACACCTATTCATAATCAAATATGCATCATACATTTCTTTTTTTAAATTAAATCTTTATTGTTCAGATTATTATATTTGTTCCTCTTTTTTCCACCATAACTCCCCTCCACCCAGTTCCCAGGCACCCTCCACCCTCACTCCCCAATCACTGTCCTTGTCCATAGGTGCACAATTATTGTTCAATCTCTTCCCGCACCCCCCACATCTCTTTCCTCCGAAGAATAGTCAGTCCATTCCCTTTCAATGTCCCTGATTCTATTATAATCACCAGTTTATTCTGTTCATCAGATTATTTATTCACTTGATTTTTAGATTCACTGGTTGATAGATGTGTATTTGTTGTTCATAATTTGTATCTTTACCTTTTTCTTCTTCTTCCTCTTCTTAAAGGATACCTTTCAGCATTTCATATAATACTGGTTTGGTGGTGATGAACTCCTTTAGCTTTTTCTTATCTGTGAACTCTTTATCTGACCTTCATTTCTGAATGATAGCTTTGCTGGATAAAGTAATTTTGGTTATAGGTTCTTGGTATTCATCACTTTGAATATTTCTGTTGAGAAATCAGCTGACAGTCATATGGGTATTCCCTTGTAGGTAACTGAGTTTCTTTCTGTTGCTGCTTTTAAGATTCTCTCTTTGTCTTTTGCTCTTGGCATTTTAATTATGATGTGTCTTGGTGTGGTCCTCTTTGGATTCCTTTTGTTTGGGGTTCTATGCGCTGCCTGGTCTTGGAAGTCTATTTCTTTCACCAGGTAGGGGAAGTTTTCTGTCATCATTTCTTCAAATAGGTTTTCAATATCTTGCTCTCTCTCTTCTTCTGACACCCCTATAATTCAGAATACGCTTTGTGCTAGGGTGAGGGACTGCGGCATGGAAGGGTTACAGAATGTTATAGAATGTGCTGGGAGGGGGGACTGACGTATGGAGGATTGTGTCAGGGTTAGGAACCATGGAAGAAAAATTGCTAGATTGTCTTAGAAAAACAATGTGTTATGATACGCTCCAGCCAGGTGTGACTCTGTTTACCCCCCCTTTGATCTTATGAACTTTCTATGAACTTCTAAGGTAACACTGTTTTGCTATAAAGGATCATACTGCACCCTTGGTCTCTGCCACATGCTCAGAAGCTCCAAGAGGGGGAGATAGGCACTGTGGTCAGATGGCCAGCTTAATAAAAGGCTCTTAAATTTAAATTCTGAGTCAGTGGTCTATCTCATTGAGCCAACCCATAACAGCTTGAAGCTGTCCCAGAGGCCCCTTACACTATCTTCATATTTTTGGATTCTTTTTTCATTTTGCTTTTCCGGTTGGGTGTTTTTTCCTTCTTCGTATTTCAAATCTTTGACTTGATTCTTGCACTCCTCTGGTCTGCTGTTGGGTGTCTGTATAATATTCTTTATTTTGGTCAGTGTATGCTTAATTTCTAGTTGGTCCTTTATCACAACATTGAGGGTCTCACTAGATTTCTTGAGGATCTCACTACATTTATCAGCGGTTTCTAGAAAATTCTTGAAAATCCTAAAAAGTGTGGTTTTGAACTCTATATCCAGTAGTTTTCTTTCCTCCATTTCTGTCATTTGTGTCCTGTTTCTTTGTCTCGGCATTTTTTATGCTTCACTGTGTCAATAGAGTGTCTTTCTGTGCCAAGTGTCCCAATTACCTGAGGTAGACACTCTTGGTGCACCCGCTTGTGGGCTTTGTGCACAGTCTTGTTTTAGTTAAGCCTTGATTGTTGTAGGTAAAACTAGGAGCATTTGACCTCCAGGCCAATTGGCTGTGAGAATCAGCTGTGTCTACCGTGGGAGAACTTCTGCGCAGAAGACACCCTTCTGGGGCAAGAGTTGCTCCAGTGGGGCTTTGGTGCTCACTGAGTCTGCCCCCTGAGTGTGTCCCTTATAGATCTGAGGAGTTGTAATTGGATGGTCCCATTCTGACCACTGTGTACACTGGCTCTTGGATCTAAGGAGGTGCTAATCTAGCCTTTGCCTGAGGCTACCCAGCAGAAGCCAGCTGTAAAGCAATGCAAGTTGCCCTGGGGCCTTGGGGCAGATGCAGTTTGTTAAGTTATTTTCAGCCCCTGTGCATGGCTTGGAAGGGGCGGGGTAGGATCCCAAGGGATCAACAGGGTGGGCTGAGCGAAGGAGCAGTATGGCTGCTCTCAGTCCTGCCTTCAGAGGTCCTGGCAATCACCGCGAGTGCCTCTGAGAGAAAGCTGCCCTCGAGTTGCAACCGATACCAGACAGTCCCGTTTCTCCCTTATGAGTCTGGGTCCCCAGAAACTTGCCTGGAACTGGAGCTCAGAGCCTGAGACTCCCTCCCGATTAAAAAAGACAATCGTGTCCTCAGCCGCCAGCCCTTTCCGCATGCACCTCCGCACCTTTGTATTTACTTCAGCACCACACTTCCTCTGAGTCTCGGTATGCTTTGCTCTTTCCTTCTAGTTGTAGAAATTCCACTCAGCCAGCCTTCCTGTGGTTCTGGATGATGTCTGTTATGTCTTTTAGTAGAATTTTTGAAGTGGTTGTGCGAGGCAGCAATCTCCGGTGTTTACCTTTGCTGCCATCTTGGCTTTCTCCATCATACATTTCTTGATTGATTTTGTAAACTTGGAAATTGAAAAACTGTCTTTATGTCAAAAATAGTTTTTGTTTAAATTTTTAAAAATAAATATTACACTTACCTTTTAATTTTGGTGTCTTACATAAGTTTCTATGAAAAAGGGGTTCTGTTTATAATGACATTCTAAAACAACTTAACTATGTCTGTGCTCTCCAAATGTTTTCTGGTCATACACCCAAAGTTTAAAAAATTGTTATATTCCCTAATGTGTATATGCTAGCTTACTTATATAACAAATATCTACTAGTGTACTCATATTTTATATTCATTATGAAACTTATCCCTCCTCCCAAAAAATGCCAAAAAATATCCTAAAGAATGATGTAAAAATAAATATAAATAAAAATTCTCACTATTTCTGTCTTGATTGCATTGGATCATCTTGTATACCCCCTTGAGGTTCTTGTCCCATGATTTTCAGTACTTCAAGTATGAGCTACTTTCCACTTTGTTATCTGTTTCAGGTTATTGATTTATGGTGATGACTACTCTTATACTATACAGAGACTTGTTTAAAGGTCTTTTTTTTGAGATATGCTCATTCATTTTCATATACAACTACACAAAGGTCATTTTTCTTGGTGAGTGCTCCTTCATTCCATATTTGTTTGTAAATATTTGTGCACCATTGCATGACTGGTACATTTTTAATTGCCATAAAATTTTAGATAAGAAGCTTCAGGAAACATTTGTGTTAGTGATAAGGAATGATGAATCAAAGAGGTGAATGAACAGAAAACTATTTTTACCACAAGCATTACCACCCACCACTTGCTCCTAGAAAATGATTTCACACATTGAGAAGATAAAGAAAACTCCGGAAAGAGCATTTTTCTAAATTAGCTGTAATTTCATGTGATAAAGAAGTAAGAAAGACACAGCTAAAACCTACATATGTGTATTTGTGTCTGTCAAACATTTGCAAAATTGTTTCAGCCCTAGCAATCATAAGGTAACTAAGTTATTAGATCTTGGAGGGCAGGGCTCGTGTTGTTCATTCTTTTTTTATTTTTAATATATTTTATTGATTTTTTACAGAGAGGAAGGGAGAGGGATAGATGCCGGGAGCCAGCCCATCCTTGCTGTTTCAAGGGACCTGGCATATATGGCATGCTGTTCTTAATATGTTTGCTCACCTTCTTGGCACTATGTGTTTTAACCAAGGTATCTGAGAAAGGTTGTTTCCCCAGGTAGGGATTTTCCCCTGAAGTTAGGGAGGGAATAAAACCTCTTAACTAAGTGCCAGGTGGGTAATTAATCACTTTAACCAGGAACAATCATGCTTAAGCCACATAATCTTTACTCCCTGGAATGGAGATAAGAAATGCCCTAACCTTTGGAATAGAGATTGATAGGATTGGAATCAACTGGTATAAATACAGATGTAACAAGACAGAACTTAGAAGACAGAACCTACACAGAACCTAGAGACAGAAGAACTTCGCTGGAGAGAACATGGCAAAAGATCCTGGACTGAACCTGGCTACAGAAATTGGCAAGAGAACCTGACTAGAACCTGGTGACTGAACCTGGCTGGAGAACCTGGACAGAACCTGGCTGGAGAGCCTAGCGAGGGAACATGGCTACAGAACCTGGCTGGAGAACCTGGAGAACCTAGCAAGAGAACATGGACACAGAACCTGTCTGGAGATCCGAAGCAGAACCTCTCTGGAGATCCAGACCAGAACTTGGCTGGAGATCCTGGCTAGAGATCCTGGATAGGCTGCTGATCAACTGAACGCTGTCTCCCTGTCATTCCTTCTTCGCCGACTCTATCCACACCTTTTGGGACCCCTAGACCTGCTGGGGTTGGACCCCAGCAGATAGAGAGTCAGAAACATCAGTGAGAGAGAAACATCAATCAGCTGCCTCCTGCACACCTCCTACTGGGGATGTGCCTGCAACCAAGGTACATGCCCTTGACCAGAATCGAACCTGGAACCCTTCGCTCCGCAGGCCGACGCTCTATCCACTGAGCCAAACCGGTCAGGGCAGTGTTGTTCATTCTTATGTGTCCTAATGTGCTTTTTCAGAAACTGGAGCTCAACTGTTTGTTGAATGAATGTCCGTGAATTAATGAATGAATGAGAATGTATACCTTTTTCCCAGATTCAGTACAAGTAATTTTGGTTATGACTAGCAACCTGAATTGCTTAGTACATATAAACTACCCAAAGTTCTGTATGCTCTTGGAAGTCTCAGCTTTCATGGTGCTAAATCTTTACTCCATTATATATAGTTTCATACATTTGTCTTCCCTCAAACTCTATGTTAATAGATACTCAATTATTACAGTCTGACTTCTGACATTTGTAAACAGTTTTGTCCATGGGGTGCTGTATTATGGCTTTGTTCCCGTTTTTCCTACATTAGGTATATTGACCTTCCTGCATATGTGGTTATGATTTTCATTAAATTTGCAACATTTTCATATATTATTTCTTTAGATATTTTTTTTTCTGATTGCTCCCCTCCTCCCCCCCTATCCCCCCCCCACCCACACATGCTTCAGGGAATCCAATTACATCCTATCTAATAAAAGAGAAACATGGTAATTGGTGTACGACCGCTACCCTTCCCATTGGCTAATCAGTGAGATATGCAAATTAACTGCCAACCAAGATGGCGGCTAATTTGCATATTGCAGGCAGGAAGGGCCAGCTGGAGCTGCCCTCTGGCCTGTGTGGCACCTAAGCCCCAACGCCAGCCGGGACCCCCGTGTGAAGCCCTGGGCTGGCGGGGCCTCTGCAGCTGCAGTGTTTGGACCCAGACCCCCAGCCTGCCCTGGGCTCCACTCAAGGAGAGCCTGGGGGCCTGGTGTTTACTAAACTTTACTGGAGCTGCTCCCCACCCAGCCCCTGCCCCAGAACCACACTGCCGGCATCACGGCTCCTGGCAGCTTCCTGACAGGTGGGAGGCAGGAGAGCTGAGTAGAGCAGGGCTGCAGGGAGCCACGGAAGGGCTGGGCCTGAAGGTAGAGGAACCTTTGGCAAAGCAGCTGCCAGGAGCCGCGGCCATGGGGTCTGCAGGCGCGCACAGGCCTCCATCTGATGGGGGATCCTGGGCAAGGCCATGGCCTCGGGGAAGCGGCTGGCCAGGAGGCCAGCGGCCTAAGGGGCGCAGAGCGGCGCCAAGGTGGGGTGCACTGGAGGGGGCTCAGGCCTGGGCAGGGTGCTGGCGGGTGGGGATCTGCCTCACCTGCAGAGAGTGAGGTTCTGTATTGGCCCCAATAGGCAGAAAACAAGAGGCAATGACTGCAGGGTGGAAGGATGCCCAGGCAGAGGGGCGCAGACTCTCAGCCCTGAGGTGGGGGTGGAGGGGCGGCGCCACCTCAGTGGAGGAGTGCCCCACTGCTGGGTACCCCACTGCGGCGGTTTGGTGAAGCTCCTGGCCCTGACCCGGTCTCTTCGAGGCCTTCACACTTGAGAGGCCAGGACTCCTGCTACCGTGTTGGCCCAAAAACAAGTCTGCGCCTGCCCCGCCCCTAGTTCTCGCCCACCCCATGGGGGTGCACACCTGCACGGTGAGTGCAAGCCTACCACCTGCTCCCCAGTATGGGGGGCAGTAAAGAATGGGGCAGGGCCGGGGAGAGGAAAGAAAGTGGAGCATCCATGATGAAGAGGTGCTGGAGAATGAGGCTTGGAAGCCTCATGGGGAGGTTTGTTCTGTTTGCCCTGCGCCTGTCCCTTAGGAAAGGCGGAGAGCCGGCTGTGAGGGCTCCTGCGCGAGGAGTACAGTTCCATAGCCAACTGGAATTGGCCTCAGTTTCCTGCTCTGTAAAATGTATTAAGCATGTCCCAGTGCCTTCACTGAGCTTTGCGGGCCAATTGAGATACTATATAAAGAAAATGAGGGAAGACATAAGAAAGAAAAGGCAGGGCAAGCAACACAAAAGAAAGATCTGAAGGAACCTGTAAACCTATTGTCACTTAAATAGGGAATAGCATCAACAGTGTTGTAATGACTGTATGAAGCCAGGTGGGTACTGGAAATATCAGGGAACACTTTGTAAAGTATATGGTTGCCTAACCACTATTCTGCCGGGAGCCGGTCCATCCTTGCTGTTTCAAGGGACCTGGCATATATGGCATACGGTTCTTAATATGTTTGCTCACCTTCTTGGCGCTGTGTTTTAACCAAAGTCACCTCTCCGAGAAAGGTTGAATCCCCAGGTAGGGATTTTCCCCTGAAGTTAGGGAGGGAATAAAACCCCTCAACTAAGTGCCAGGCGGGTAATTAATCCCTTTAAGTACAAACAATCATGCTTAAACTACATAATCTTTTCTCCCTGGAATGGAGATAAGAAACGCCCTAACCTTTGTAATAGAGATTGATAGGATTGAATCAACGGGTATAAATACAGTTGTAACAAGACAGAAACACTCAGAACTTAGAACAGAATCAAGAAGACAGAACCTACACAGAGCCTAGAGACAGAAGAACTTCGCTGGAGAGAGCATGCCCGAGGATCCTGGAGAGGGACTGGCCTCGGAACCTAGAGACAGAGCCTAGCGGGAGAACATGGCAAGGGATCCTGGACTGAACCTGACTACAGAGATTGGCAGGAGAACCTGACTGGAACCTGGACACTGAACCTGACTGGAGAGCCTGGACAGAACCTGGCTGGAGAACCTAGCGAGGGAACATGGCTACAGAACCTCGCTGGAGATCTGAAGCAGAACCTCTCTGGAGATCCAGACCAGAACTTGGCTGGAGATCCTGGCTGGAGGTCCTGGCTAGGCTGCTGATCAACTGAACACTGTCTCCGTGTCATTCCTTATTCGCCGACTCCGTCCATGCCTTTGGGGACCCCTGGACCTGCTGGGGTTGGACCCCGGCACTATTCTGTAACTAATAAACCTGAAACTAATACAAAATAATAGTGAATGTAAAGAAATGAAAATAGTAGTGAAATTTTTCTAAATTTCAAAGTTTAAATAAAGGCTATAAAGGAAGGAAGGGGGAGAATAAAAATAGTGTTTTTCATTTTACCACTTTATTGTCTTTTCAGTATATGAAAAAGACAGTTGTCTTTATATGGTGCTTTTATGCTTTTCTAAGTCATTATCTCATTTGATGCTCAGGGCAATTTAAAGACAAGATAATTATTCCCTCCACTATTCAAAGAAAGGAAACCTTGGTGCCTGGCCCCAATGATTCAATCGTCAATCCCTTATTGTAAAGCGGGGTTAGTGAAATTTTCTGTGAAGGGTCATATCTATACTAATAAAAGCCTTGGGGGTGATCTGGCCAGCAGGGGAGGGCAGTTGGGGATGATCATGCCGGCAGGGGAATTGTTAGGCGTCAATCAGGCCGGCAGGGTAGCTGTTAGGGGGCTATCAGGCTGGCAGGCTGAAGCAGTTAGAGGCAATCAGGCAGGCACGCAGGTGAGTGGTTAGGAGACAGCGGTCCAGGATTGTGGAAGGGATGTCCAACTGCCGGTTTGGGCCCGATCCCGGCAGTCGGACATCCTGGGATCAGGCCTAAATCAGCAGTCGACATCCCCCAAAGGGTCCGAGATTGGAGAGGGTGTAGGTTGGGCTGAGGGACACCTCCTCCAGTGCATGAATTTCATGCACCAGGCCAGTAGTCTACACTAATAAAAGAGAAACATGATAATTGGCGTACGACCGCTACCCTCCCATTGGCTAATCCCCCTGTCACTCACAGAGGAGGGCCGAGATATGCAAATTAACTGGCAGCCAAGATGCGAACAGGGAGGCTTGCTTGCTTCAGTGACAGAGGACTCCAACGTTCACCGCCTGACTTGCCGGCCTCTCAGCTGCAACTATAAGCAACTATGTTGCAAATAAAGAAGCTAAAAAAAACCCAGAAACCTGCTTTACTCAGCGGAGCTTCAGCCAGAAGGACCGCAACATTGCATCAAATACAGATGGTAAACAAAGGCCAGAAACCTGTTTTCAGCAGCCGAGGCCTCAGAGCTAAGCTGGCCCAGAATAAAAAAAAAAAAAAAAAAAAAAAAAAAAGAGCGGTTGGGAGCTTCAGTCCCAGCCTGAAAACAGCCCTCAGCCCCACAGCCAGACTGGCCAGGCACCCCAGTGTGGACCCCACCCTGAAGGGTGTGTGACCAGCTGCAAACAGCCATCATCCCCTCATCCAGGCTGGCCAGGCACCCCAGTGGGGACACCCACCCTGATCCAGGAAACCCTTCAGGGCAAACCAGCCAACCCCACCTATGCACCAGGCCTCTATGCTATATAGTAAAAGGGTAATATGCCTCCCAGTACTGGGATCAGCATGACAGGGTGCAGCACCCAAACCCCCTGATCGCCCTGCGGCTCTGTGTGTGACAGGGGGCGGGGCCCCAACCCCCCCGCCCCCCACGGGCCCTGCTCTGTGTGTGACGGGGTAGAGCCATAACCTCCCCATCAGCCCGGGCCTGAGTGTGAGAGTGGCGGCGCCCCAACCACCTGATCGGCCCTGCTCTGTGGGTGATAGAGGGTGGTGCCCCAACCCCCCCCTCCCCCCCGCCATGGGCCCTGCTCTGTGTGTGATGGGGTAGAGTCATAACCACCCCATCTGCCCTGCCCTGAGTGTGACAGTGGCGGCGCCCCAACCCCCTGATCGGCCCTGCTCTGTGGGTGATAGAGGGCGGTGCCCCAACCCCCTGAACAGCCCTGCCCTGAGTGTGACAGGGGGCGGTGCCCCAACTCCCCTATCGGGCCTACTCTGTGAATGACAGGGGGCAGCTCCTCAATCCCACTGATCGGCCCTGCGATGTGCATGACAGGGGGGAGCTCCCCAAACCCCTGATGGGCCCTGCTCTGTGCATGACAGGCTAAGGAGCCCCAACCCCCCTGATGGGCCCTGTTCTGTGCGTGACAGCGGGTGGCGCCGCAACCTCCCCCTAGACCCTGCCTTGAGTGTGACAGGGGGCGGTGCCCCAACGCCCTGATTGGCCCTAACCTGAGCATGACTGAGGGTGGCATCACAACCTCCCAATCCGCCCTGCTCTGTGCATGACGGGGCGGCGCCCCAACTCCCCAATCGGCCCTGCTCTGAGCCCGACCAGGGGCTGCACCTAGGGATTGGGCCTGCCCTCTGCCACCCGGGAGCAGGCCTAAGCCAGCAGGTCGTTATCTCCCGAGGGGTCCCAGACTGCAAGAGGCCACAGGCCGGTCTGAGGGACCCCCCCCTTCCCCCGAGTGCACAAATTTTTGTGCACCGGGCCTCTAGTCCTATATAATAAAAGCCTAATATGCTAAGTATCAAGTTGACTGGTTGGCTGTTCAAACAATCAAAGTGTAATATGCTAATGATGTTAAGGCCACTCAACTGCTTGCTATGACATACACTAACCAGCAGGGGGCAGACAGTCAACCTGTCATTATGACGTGCACTGACCACCAGGGGGAAGATGCTCTGACCAGTAGGTTAGGTTGATGCTGGGTTCCTGACAATCAGGACTGAGCAAGAGGGGCTGGACACACCCTGGAGACCTCCTGTGGTCGCTCCCTGGCTGGCCAACTTCACACATCCCTCCCTGGCCTCGATCGTGCACTGGTGGTGTCCCTCGGACTGGCCTGCACCATCTCGCAATCTGGGACTCCTCGGGGGATGTTGGAGAGCCAGTTTCAGCCCGAGCCCACAGGGGGAGTGCCACCCAGCCAGAAGCCAGGCTCATGGCTGGTGAGTGCAGCGGCGGTGGCAGGAGCCTCTCCTGCCTCAATAGCAGCACTAAAACTGTCCAACTGATGGCTTAAGGAGTGGGCCTAAGCCATCAGTCAGACATCCCCTAGGGATCCCAGACTGCGAGAGAGCGCAGGCCTGGAGGGCTGAGGGACCTCTCTCCCCTCCGGTCCCCGACCCCCAGAACATGAATTTCACGCACTGGGCCTCTAATATATATATATATTAGGCCATTTGACATTGTCCCACAACCAACTGAGGCTCTGTTCATTGTTTTCCTATCTTTTTTTGCCATGTGTTTTATTTGGGATAGTTTCTATTGCTATGTCTTTAAACACTCTAATCTACTCTTCTGTCTGATCTAATCTGCTGTCAATCCCATCCACTGTATTTTCTATCCTAGATAATATAATATTTGTCTCTAGTAGTGAAGCTGGGTCTTTTTTCATATCTTCAGTATGTCTTCTTAGAATGCTCATACTTTATTTTCTTGAGCATATCATTGTAATAACTCCTTTAATTTCTTTGTGTATTAAGTCTATATCTATCATTTCTGTGTCTGTTTCTTTTTTAATTTTTCTCTGCAATTCCACGGCAACTTAATAAATATTGTAATAATCTCACTAGACCATTCCAGTTCCAACTATCATTTCCTTCCTGAAGACCATTCAGTGTCTACCCTCACATGCACATAAGATTATGATCATGATTTAGTTTAAGTATATTTCCCCCTTGTAAACCCTACATTTCAACCAATTCCTTCCTATGCCAACTTTGCACCTATCCTATGACCATTTCTGTTTTTAGAATGCCATTGCCCTGCATTTTTTAGGTACCAACATGCTGCCATCCTTCAGCCTCCTAATTAAAATTTCATATGTTCCAGAATATCCTCTGTGACTATTCCAGATTCCTTTCCATTTTAAAACAAGTGTATCTTGCCCTAACCGGTTTAGCTCAGTGGATAGAGCGTCGGCCTGCAGACTGAAATATCCCAGGTTCCATTCTTGTCAAGGGCATGTACCTTGGTTGCGGGCACATCCCCAGTAGGGGGTGTGCAGGAGGCAGCTGATCAATGTTTCTAACTCTCTATACCTCTCCATTCCTCTCTGTAAAAACATCAATAATATATATATTTTTTAAAAAACATGTGTCTTTATTCTTTATTATGTCATTTATCTACATCTCACCCCTCCTCTGAGAATATAAGCTCCTTAAAAAAGTGCAAGCAAGAGGTGCATATCTTTATGGAATCTGAGGAAGCCAATAGAGAGGGCAGGTCTAGAGGACCCCCTCTGCTCTTTTCCCTCTCTCTGTCTTTTAACTCTCTTTCCAGTTAAAGTAACCTCTACCCAGATAGAAGTTCCCCAGGGAGAAAGGGCAAATGAGGACCAGGTCCTGAGTCCTTCAGAATCTCTGGAATGGAAGAGACAAAACAGAGGGAAGAGAACTCCTGAAATGTGGTTCCACGGGCTTTGCTGTCTCTTATTGCTCAACAGTGTCAATGACCCTGTAACATTCTCTGGGGCTGAGAAGTCTCTCCAACCCCAAACTTCGGGATTTGCAGATGACAACTTTGTCAAGAATGGCTCCGTCTGCCTGGAACTTAATTCATGGTGATCTCAGCTTGGGTAGCTTCCAAATTGAGAAATACAAATGCTAGTCAAGTACATGCCATGCCCTTCTTCTTGATAATCTTGAGTTAAGCACAGAAAGAAGAGGGGGCCGGAAGGGAGGACAAAATAAGCATTGGTTCAAAATATGTGTATGCTTACACACATATATGTATATCACTGCCAGTACCAGCAGCAACAGGAATTTTTGTCTTTTATCAGATCCTGTATTATCTTATGCATGGAGACCCTTTGGAACTATAATCTTCCATTACAGTTTTGGGCTACACAATACAAATAAGGCCAGAGTTCTTAAGCAAAAAAAAAAGCTTAAAAACATATAATTTGTCATTGCATGTCTCTTAGATGTAACATTAATCCTAAGTATATTTTAGAAACTTATCTCCATCTAGAATAGATCTGAATACATCTTTTAAAGTATCCTGCTTAGAATCAGAAGTGCCTCTTTACTCATCTTTCTATGAAACAGTGACATCTGCTGCTCAGTGGGGCTAATCCTGGGGGATGTTCTAACAGTAGAATAATCCCTGCTTCACTGTCTGGCCTTCAGAGCCAGAGGCAGGCCCACAGTCACCATCACTTCCTCCTCTCCACCCCTCTGAGCCCCCTCCACAGCACTATCATGTTTGAACCTCTGCACAAACTGGATTCTCTCTCTCTGAATTAGTTCTGTTCTACAACATTTCCACTAGAAAGTCTTTCTTCCTCTGGAGCTCAAACTTGTTTCTTCCTAATTTGTAACTTTCTCTTAGCTCTATCCATGGACTAGTGCTCAACATGTAAAATTCCTTTTCCACGTGACAGCCCTAGAGACAGAGAGACGTCATATTCCATCGGAGTCTTCTTTTCCCAGTAAAGACTTTCAATTTCTTCAGACTTTCTGGGTATTATTTCAAGCCCCTCTCTCTATCTTCCCTACTCTCTCTCTACCTGTGTTCTTTTCTATTAGAAAAATAAAAGTGTGCCTATCTCAAAAGGTCTCTCATGAGGTCAATGGCTGGCCTCCCCCTTGGTTAAATGGCTGCGAGGATGTAGTGGGTAAGCCAGTGAAATCAGAAGGAGGAAATCTGGGTTCAATTCTGGTTCCCCTACATGAGCCTTCAGTGCTATGCAAATCACCCAACCACTCTAAACCTTTCTCTTCTCAGTTGTAAAATGAAAGTGACAATAATAACAAGTAATTAAGACACCTAGTAGGTTTGCTCAAAGGATGAAATGAATGTTAGCTGGGCAGTGTGTGAGGAGCACAGCTATTCAGTGAGTACTCAATAAATGGGAGCCTTCTTGCTATTACCCAGCTGCTTCTGGACTAGATAAACAAACCTGAGACATGTTGAGGAGGCATGGGAAGTGAGGCAATAGGGGAAATAGAAGAAATAGAGGAATGCACATGTTTTAAATTAACTACAAAATGTGAAGTTTCTTAAAGTTGAGGTCAGTTTTATGAATATCCTATGCTCCAAGCTCATATCCAGTGTCTGGCATGAAAAGCAGATTAGAAAGTATTTTCTGGATGAATGCACTTCATATAGATCAAAATATACTCTACAGCGATGGGGGGAAACATCATAAAGTCACTATTAGAATGCTATTTCCTATATGAAAAGTGATATAGTATAAAAAGTCCAAATATAACAGATGTTGAGCCATGCCTAGGTTGCATGGTACATTTAATCACCTGAAAGAAGCTGTTCATTCAGCAATTTTAATTCATTTGGAAACTGTTGTAGCCATATAGTAAGCCCTTTTCTGCATAAATATCATCAACAAGAGTTCATTTTTTGTGACGACCTATGTTTAAGCATAGGTGCTAAAAATACAAAGTATAAGTTGTAGTTTCTTCCATAAAGGAGCTTATAATCTAGTTAAGAAAATACTTAAGTCACATTAAATGATGAGTAAAAATACAAAGGATAAAAGAGCTGTATAGCTAGTAGTGACCAACCATTCTAGTAGACGTTTCATATTATATCTTAGAAACAACGGAATCATTTCCCATTACATGTGATTCAAGCCCAATTTTGGAAGTTTATTATTTCCTCTCTAAGTCAGGTAAAGTACCTAAAAAAGAAAAGAGAACAACAATGTGAATATATTTGTATGCACCTTGATACAGTCCATAGTACACTTGCTGACCCCATGGCACTCAGAGAACTGCAGTTCGACAAAGGGCTGAAGGAAAGCACTCTGGGCACTGGAGTGGGCTAGGGTCCCGAGTAAAGGAAGTGCGCTTTCTTGTTGGCTGTTTTCAGTGTAACTTCTGTTTGTTTACTCTCATCATTCGCATAATGGAGAGAGGAATAACTGTGCTGTCTAAATAAAAGAATGATCATGAGAATAATATGAAATAATAAAAATGTCTTTGAAAATCTCACTAGGCAAACACAAGTTAATATTACCCCTTATTAATATTCTCTGGTAAGGAGCAGTACATTTCCCTGCCTATCCAAAGTGATCACACCCCTCCCATGAATCATCTTAGAAAAATAAACCATTGTCCATTCTTCAAATCAAGACATATTGGGTAGAGCCTTACTCCAAAAAATAAATGTCCAGCGTGGCAAATTGTTTGGTCAGCCTCAATAGCTGACATGGATTCTGATACAAACACTTGGCTGCAGTAGTCAACATTGACCCTGAACCTTGCTAAAATAAATAAATTGGTTAGATACATGGCAGCTTAATTTTGTATTATTATACACGGTGGGTATTAAATAATTAGCACACTTATATAAAGAATCAGTCTTTAAATCCCAATTTAGGATCATTAAGAAACCTCTGCTAGAGGTGACACTCTCAAAATAGGTAAAACCTGATCAAGATTACTGACAATATACATGTGTAAACTGCGTTTTATTTTCCAGTTGTTTTTCATACAAAATCTGAATTATCTTGCTATTTAAAACAATAAACCGTGTACCTTAAACTAATACTAAATAATATTGAATGTATACTGTAATTTAAGAAAATTAGCCTGGCCGGTGTGGCTCAGTGGTTGAGCATCAACCTGTGAACCAGGAGGTCAGGGTTCAATTCCTGTTCAGGGCACATGCCCAGGTTGCAGGCTCGATCCCCATTAGAGGGCATGCAGGAGGCAGCCAATCTATGATTCTCTCTCCTCATTAATTTTTCTATCTCTCCCTCTCCCTTCCTCTCTGAAATCAATAAAAATATTTTTTTTAAAAAAACTTTAAAATTAAACAAAAATAAAGTGTTACATTTTTTTTGGCACGGAGGACATACCTGTCAAAATTTCACATTTTCTACATAGACTATAATGTCATCTTTGAACAAAGACAGCTTTATTTCTTCCTTCCAAATTTGTATACTTTCTGTTTCCTTTTCTTGTCTTATTGCATTAGCTAAAATTTCCAGCACAATGTTGAAAAGCAGTGATGATAGGATACATCCTTTCCTTGTTTTTTATCTTAATGGGTAAAAAAACTTCAAGACTTACTATAGAGCAATAGTCATCAAAACATTGTGGTATTGGTGAAAGAAATGACAAATAAATCAATGGAAAAGAAGAGAAAGCCCAGAAATTGGCCCACATAAGTATAGTTATCTGATCTTTGTTAAAGTAGCAAAGGCAATACAATGAAGATAGTCTTTTCACCAAATGGTGCTGACACAACTACTCAGGGGAAAAAATGAATCTAGACACAGACTTTACACCCCTCACAAAAATTAATCCAAAATGTAGCACAGGCCTAAATGAAAAATGAAAAACTAAAAAAACTCCTGGAAAATAACAAAGGAGAAAACCTAGGTAACCTTGGGTATAGCAAAACATAGATAACCTTGGGTAGGTACAACCCTAAAGACAAAATCCAAGAACACAGAGTAGCATTCATTCATTCATTCATTTATTCCTCCAACAAATATTCATTGACTTTTTATCAAATGCCTTGCTTCATGTTGCATTAAGGAGATGCAAAGATACTTACCTTTGCACAATGCCTATACTGTGCTTAAAAACATACATCTGGCCGAAACCGGTTTGGCTCAGTGGATAGAACGTCGGCCTGCGGACTGAGAGGTCCCAGGTTCGATTCCGGTCAAGGGCATGTACCTGGGTTGCGGGCATATCCCCAGTGGGAGATGTGCAGGACGCAGCTGATCGATGATTCTCTCTCATTGATGTTTCTAACTCTCTATCTCTCTCCCTTCCTCTCTGTAAAAAATCAATAAAATATATTTAAAAAACAAAAAAAAAACATCTGGGGAAAATAAAGACTCTGATATACCTGATATCAGTGTATCACCTAAGTATTAAAAAAGGAGTTGTACAAAAAGACCTTTGGAGTAAATCATTTTGTGGGCTCAATTTATCCATAATAGAAAGGCATTAAATCAAATGATCTTTTTTTTTTTCTTTTAGCTCTCAGAAGTCGATGGTTTTGTTATATACCTACAAATGACCTGTAAAACTGTAAATTCATTTTAAATCATAAAAGTTATTTGTTCTCATTTGTTAATGATAAAAAATGGCTTTCTCTTTTTCAATGCCATAGAGATAATTCTTTGTAACGCATTATACAATATCATGTTATGAAGTCTGATGTTTATATTCTTATCATTTTAAATTTTAGTTAACTATTTTATTTATAATTATTTTTAATTTTATGTAAAGCTTGTATTATTATCACTTTTAAACTGATTTTTTAATTTTAAAATTAAAACTGAGAAAGGTGTGGAAGTCACTAACCTGCCATAATTTCAATCTGGTTTCCAATGGGGGTGGGGGCTGCATTGGAGGGCTCTTTGATTTCATTTCAATTCAGATAACATCTACTCTGGGCACCACAATAGACCTTGGTGTTCAGTGATGAATAGGGAGGTAATATTTTGAAAGGATAAAATACCCCTGTCACTAGTACGTATTACTGAAAGATGATCTGCACTGGAGAGAGTCTTGGCCCCAAGGTTAATCATTGACATGGACACATGTGTAAGTAGACAAATCATATAACACAACCACACATCCTGTTGAGATCCTACTGTATGACAGGTGAGTGTTCATTGTAGATCCTCAGACCACCCACCAACATAAACACACTCCCAAGAGTGCTGAAATCTTGTATCATGAGTTTCTCAGCTGCTTCCAGAATTTACTGAGACTGGTACTAATTTACCTGTTCTGTCCACCGACTCTTTGTCTACTTCTCAGATTCCCATTTGGCATTAGAGCTTGGCTTTTAATGCTTGCCTCAAGATCCCAAGCTGCTTTCAGACAACATTTTCTGGCTCAAAATTTCCTGGTCATTTCCTTTCAGAGAGGATTCTGGTATTTGCCTGTGAGACCCAAGTGTTGTGAACCATGGATAAGTGACATTAGTGGTACCCACTGTTGCATCAGAAACACACAGAGGTTCAGAACCAACCCTCTGGAAGAAGCTAGGCATCAGTCATATTTGACTCATCTTTTTGTTCTTTCCTTCATGACTGGATCTCCATCACCTTCCTACAGACATTCTCCTACTCAACACAATGTGTTCCCAAATGAAAACAGGACTTGTCATTCCCTAAATACCTCATGTGCTCTTGAACTTCTGAGCCTCTATATAGACGGGAAGGATTTCTATACTTTATTTTCTTTCCAGGGACTCCTACACGTCCTTCAAATTAGCTCAAGTGACATTTCCTCTTGGGAGCATTCTGGCCTCCTCACACTAAGAGCAGGGATCCTTATCAGAGACCTCCCATCAGTTGATCCACTGTTTAATAATTGTTTCACTTTCTCATCTGTTTTCCAAATATACTAAAAGTTCTAGAGAGTCTTAGGTAGTGTCTTGTTCATCTCTGAATCCCTGGTGCGGGGACAGAGTCTGGAATGAAGCACAGTCTTCGTTACCTGAGGATTGGGCATGTAAATGCATTCACAGCACTGGCTCCATAGCTGCTAAAACATCACATCCTTGGAACTGTTCATGGGTTAGTGTCAGTTCAGAAATAGTTTTATCTTTTCCGTGTATAATCACCCTAGAGGCCAGGTAAATAAAATTCTTGCATGGTTAGGGTCCTTAGGCCTGGCTGGCAATTAGGGCCGATCTGTGGGGCAACTGGCAGAGTGATTGGGGGCCCCCCGCTGGCACCCACCTTGGCCGGCCTGAGGCATGCAGGCTGGGGGCAGCTCCTGCATTGAGCGCCTGCCCCGTGGTAGTCAGTGTGCATCATAGTGACCGGTTGTTCCACCATTCGTTCGATTTGCATATTAGGCTTTTATTATATAGGATTATGTTCTGCTCCTACCTGCCTTTCCAGGTTTTCATTACGAATAGATAGTGAATATTTGAATGTTTTCCCTGTGGTGCTTGGGGATGTTTCTTTGTTATAAACACTTGTCTTGGCATTTGTCTCTTCTGATGGGATACCAGCCTTTACTCAGTCAACACATTTTTATGTGTTGTAAGTGCTTACAAAATACCCGAGTCCTGCATCATGATGTACTTCCCGTTTATTATAACAATAGCTTCCTTCTACCAACTTACTTCACCATATCTTCCATCAGAGTTCTCAGACTCAGCATAATCCTCTACGGCTGGAGTACAGGGTACTCCTGAAATTAGCCATCCTCATACATTAGCTTGGGATTTCTCACATTTGTTCAGGTTGCCAAAATGCCTGGAATAATAATCCATACTGATGTATTGAACTCACATTTAAAGGAGAAGCAATTTTAATTCCAGAACACATGGCTGTGTTATATGCACACAATATAACAGTTATGACACCAAAATGTACATACCTTGGAAAAGAAGCAAGTTGGTGAACCAGACATAATTATCACAGTCATTCATTTTTTATTTCTATTTGTTATGGAAAAAATTGAATAGAAATATTCCATATCAATTATTCTGGCAATTCTTTGGTTTCTCTCTTCTCATCTCTCCCTCCACCCCCCGCCACCAAAATATGTCAGTCTGTTCTAATGTATATATATAAAAGCCTAAGTGATCATTATGATTGGTTGACTGCTCCATTGGTTGACCAGTTGCAGACGCTCAAAACAGGAGCTGCCCCCTGGTGGTCAGTGGGCTCACACAGCGGGAGCGCTGCTTAGCTGACTGACAGGTACCAGAAACCAGAGCCCAGTGAGTGCAACTGCAGCCTCTCCCACCTCTGCAGCTACCAAGCAGCTTCAGGAGCAGGCACAGCGGGGCCCTATTGAATGGTTACAGCATGCGCCCATCCTGGGCTCAGGCTCCTCCCTGGCTGCCTGCTGCTTATGTCCCTTGGGGATGTCAGACTGCCAGTTTTGGCAGATCCCCTAAGGCCAGGCAGGGATGGGGCTGAGACTGGCAGTTCGACATCCCCCATGGGGTCCAGGATTGTGAGAGGGCACAGGCCAGGCTGAGGGACCCCACCAGTGCATGAATCCGTGCACCAGACCTCTAGTTTATAGATAAATGTAATGAATATAATTTAATCCATATTGCGTTTTTCTCTGGTGATTTTTCTTCACTCTTTGGTTTGTCCTATAATACCTGCTATTAGATGACAACGTGAATTTCTAGGTAGCTCATGAGTTCTATAGGTAGCAAGCTGCATAATGGAAATAATAATAATAATAATAATAATAATAATAATAATAACCACTCTTCTATATGTACTAAGCATTAAGTTAAGAGTTTTATTTATTTTCATTATATGATATAGTTCTTCCGTTAACAATAGAGAATTCTATTTCCACTTTACAGATGAAGAAACTGAGGTTACAGAGGATAAATAACTTGTCTCTTGAAGTTTCTGCTTCTCCTGCCCAGAGTTTCAGGTATTCTCTGGGAAGTGTATTGAAGTGGGCAGAGGAGGATATTCTAATTAAATCTCTTTGTGATGTTTGTATGATGGAAAAGATTAACCCAGAACTTTTCAGACTGTGCCCTATAAAGCTGTTATTTTGTTTCTAGTTTTGGTGTGGAGAGGGTGGGTCTTTTCATTTTTGCAAAGTAGCAAGATAAAAATTGCACTTGGTTACCTCTAACAACTGTCTGTTGCAATAAGGACTCTGAAATATTAGCAAGATTTTCTCATTTAAGTCTCAGTGGAACTGCCCTCTTTCAAGTTCCATCTCCATTACCAGTGGGGTACTGACTTGAGTGGTTTTGCTCTAACACACAAGGCCTGGGTGCAAAGCAGGTGCAATCAGGAGCATATGCATTTAAACCCAGTTCGTGGAATAATATATTTCCCCCCATACAGAGAGAAATAGAGTTCTCTGGGTTTATAGCCACCACGGAGCTTTACTGAAATTCTTAATGTTATTTAGATAAATCATTGGGTTTTTCCTAGTCCCACCTCATGATTTGTGATGCTTTCCAGTGCCTCTGGGTCTTGAAATTAAAGAATGGCTTGTGGCCGAAACCGGTTTGGCTCAGTGGATAGAGCGTCGGCCTGCGGACTGAAGGGTCCCAGGTTCGATTCCGGTCAAGGGCATGTACCTGGGTTGCGGGCACATCCCCAGTAGGAGATGTGCAGGAGGCAGCTGATCGATGTTTCTCTCTCGTCGATGTTTCTAACTCTCTATCTCTCTCCCTTCCTCTCTGTAAAAAATCAATAAAATATATTTTAAAAAAAAAGAATGGCTTCTGCTTATCAACATGCGCCATTCTTCATCTATGACAGACAGAGTATGGGAAATAGATTCGTGTTAATTTTTAATAAGATTCAGGAATAACATCCCTCTGGGGCATAGGAAAGAATATATCTGTGCAGAGAGTTTAAGATACATTAAAAACCCACATCAAATATACATCAAAACACATACTTGAGTACTCCGGGTAGTCCAAATAGCCGTCCACAAGAGCATCCGTTTGCTGAAAATGTGTCTCAGGGAGGGTGCCCCTGACACCCACACAGCTCACCATCTGTGGCTTTCCATTAACTCTGAGCTGGCACAAGCCCTTTGGTAAGTGAACCTCCACAGGCCTGCTCTCTGCTTGCCAGGCATGGCTGGGAAGGTCACACTTGTGAACAAATGCTCCTACCCGGTCTCCGTTCCATGATGCATTATGACTTAGTGCACCTGTAGTGACTGAAGGACAGTCTCATGCCATTTTTAAAAAGCTATTTAAGAGACACAGGTACTGTGTGATGGCAAGGTATAACACAGAGGAACATGACCAAAACGCTACTATTGAAGATTAAAGAAACACCTGCCTGTTGGTGTTGGCTGTTGATCTCTCAAGCCTTTTGATGGAACCTAAGACTTGATACTTCTCTTACCTTTGTGAAATGAAGTCTTCCTCCTCTGCTCCCCTCTCTTTAATATCGAGGTTACTGGGCTTCACTATCTTACCCCATTGCCCTTTTCTCTTCACATACTGGTTCAGTTTGATGTTTTTATCTTCCACCTACATAGATATGCTTTTGCCTTCAGTTCTAGCTTTTACCCTGTGATTCAGTCATGTAAATCGCAATATAGGCTGTACACCTGCGCTTGACAAAACTGCTATATTAAAAAAAAAAACAGGACTCATTATCTCTGCACTCTCCACTGTGACTCTCCTAGTTCATGGTCCGATCTTCTCCACAAAAAAGGAAGTCACTCGACTCCTCTCTCCCCTACATATCCCTCATGCAACCCGACACCAAGCCATGACAATTATACCTTCAGAATGTTTCTAGGATGTACTCCCCTCTGTTCTTCTGTATACTGACTTCTGAACAAGCTGAGGCCCTCACCATCTCTTGCCTAAACAATTTCAGTAGCTTCCCAACTTTTTTTATTTTATTCCAGTCTTGCTCCAACTCCATAACTAATTCTCTGCACAACAACTAGTGTCTCTCTACAATGTATACTTGATCACATCGCTGTTGTCCCTAAGACACTTAAAGAATTTCCACTGATTACTGGATAAAGTTTAAGTTCCTTAGAGTGGCATATAAGTACCTTTATGTCTGATACAGTCTTCCTTCATATCTTATTTCTCTTCATTCCCAGGCACATCTTTTACTCTAATAAATATATATTATACTCCTTCAGCATTTTGTACCTTTATTCACCTTGGTCTCTGTAAGATCTCTTCTTCTACATCTAACTTCTCTTCACTCTCAACCTCATATTTTATACTCTAATCTATAATAATAAATGTGTAATATGCTAATTAGACCAGAGGTCCTTCTAGTCTTCCTTCCAGATGACCTTCGAACGAAACCTGGGCTGTGAGGAAAGCCCGAGTCCTGGGTGCCTGCTGGCAGCCAGAGGGAAGCCCGGGTCCCTGGTGCCAGAAGGAAGCCGGTGCCGGCAGCCAGGGGTGGGAAGGCCTACTCTTGCACAAATTTCGTGCATCAGGCCTCTAGTAACTATAATAATATTCCTTTAGCATTTTGTGCCTTCATCCACCTTGATCCCACCCACCTATCTTTTCTTGGCTAATCCTTATTCATTCTTCAAGATGTTGTTTTCTTCTGAGAGTCATACATTAACCTAATGTTGGACTAAATGTTTCTCCATGCTTACAAAATACCAAATGTATAACCATTGTCCTTACTACTTATGACAATACATTATGTGTCAGTCTTAGCCACTATTTAAGTGTCTCTATTTTATCTTATTCTATTTTTTTTTTATGTTTAATGTCTAGTTTAGTGCCTGGCATGTAGTAGGTGCTTAGAAAGTGTTTCCTGATATAAATTGAGAGGTGTTGTGAACATTACTTTCATGGGGCATGACTTAAATTTTGAGGTTTCTCATAATTGCACCTTGTTAATAATTTTACAATTGTTTGCTTCATTCATTTCTGAGGCTTACTGGGTAAGGGTAAGGAAGAGAATAAGACATGTCTCAATCTGAAGGAATTTACAAGTGTAATCAGGATGTAAAATGTTTGATAGTCATTAGTTAATTACATATATTGCATGTTTCATAAATACACATACATAATTTATGATTTTGTATGCATTAGTATTGTATATACATTCAAAGATGCTTAAGATTACTAATGGTATACCAGGTATTATGATAGACACTGAGTATTTGAAAACTAATAAGACATGATCCTTCCCCTCAAGGAGTTTGCAGTCTAGTTTGGGAGTGAACTGAGGAGCAATCAGAAATGTACAGTGCAGTGTGATGAATGCTTTATGTGTCAGGCCATGTGCTGGGCACCAGGAGTACACATGAATGAGAGAGTGCTCCTTTCCTTGTGCAGCTCACACAGAACTATCACAATGGATGGAGCATCCAGTTCAGGCCAAAAGAATCAGAGAAGGTAGAAATGAGTTTAAGTTGAGAAGTGGACAAAGATTTCATGCAGGATATGGAGTTTGACATTAAAGTGAAATGGGTTATGGTAGACTCATCAAGACAAAATAAAAATCGCTTAGGATAGATAAAATATAATTGTAATTAAATCACAGTACATATTTTTATTTCCATTCCTTTATGTAAAAGAGAAGAAAAAAAACTAATTTTTTTGTTGCTCTAGCTATTTTAACTAGTTCTTTCCTTTCATTCACAGTCAAGTTTCATAAGTGAAGTTTATCTATGAAAATTATGCATGATATTAAAAGAGTAGTTGAAGCAATATAAACACTTCATTATTGGCAAACACTGACTTCTTTCTGAGAAAATTTATGCTGCAATTTCTCTTATTTACCTGTGTTTCAGAAAGCAAATATCTTTATACTCCCCCACTGACAATAACTTGAATAGGATAAGAAGAGAAAGATAGCACCCCACACATTAATGATACACTATCAACATTCAATTGTGTTTCCACTTCTCAGTTAGACTTTTACTGGGTTCTGGTTCCCTAAAAGTTTATAATATTTTACATAAGAAAATATCAAAGTATCATATGACATTAGGTCATCTTCCATCTAATCAGTGAGAATAGTATTTTAATTTCTATGAAATGAATAAGCATTGAGGATCTCCAGTTTAAATGATTTTGAAAATTGAACCAAAAAGCAATAATCTGAATATCAAAATGGAAAATGGCCCTTTTGCTCAGTTAGAAATTATTTAAGCATAACTCAGATCGCCAGTGGCTCCCAATGGTTAGGTACATAACCTTGAGAGCAATGTTAATGCTACATTCAATGTAGGAGGATTACACTGCTTTGAAAAGTTCTTCTTTTCTGAGAGTAAAGCCACATTGTTGTTGAATTATGTCTTCTTGCTTATTTGCCACCCCAGGAACAAATGGCACACATGTTTATAAAAAGGCTGACCGAGCCCTGGCGTGTTTGGCTCAGTGGCTAGAGCGTCGGCCTGCGGACTGAAGGGTCCCAGGTTTAATTCCAGTCAAGGGCATGTACCTTGGTTGCAGGCACATCCCCAGCAGGGGGTGTGCAGGAGGCAACTGATCAATGTTTCTAACTCTCTATCCCTCTCCCTTCCTCTCTGTAAGAAATCAATAAAATATATTTTTTTTTGAGAAAAGCTGACCGAGGTAAGTGATGTGTTTGTGGTGATAGAGCAGAGAGAAACAAACTGGCCAGAGCAGACTCTGGGTGGAGGGCATCAGTGAAGCATGTCCCAAATTACCAAAAGAGAGAGCAACAATTTTGGTGCATTTTCTAGGTTTGAAATGTCACTCTATCTTTAAAAAAAAAATTGTTTTATTTTATTTTATTTTTTGCAACCATTATCACAATTCATTTCATTTTATTTTTTAATTTTATTTTTGGAGTTGGCACTATTACAGATGTCCCCATTGCCACTCCACACCCCTTCCCCTTTCATCTCCCCCCGCCCCTTTGCGCATCTCCACCCAGCCCCCACCCCCTTCCCTCTGGCCATCGCCTCACTGTTGTCTGTGTCCATGGGCTGTGCAAATATGTTCTGTGACTAATCCTTTCACGTTCTTTTATCCAGTCCACCTCCCCCCTCCCTTCAGAACAGCTGTCAGACTGTTCCATGTATCTATGCCTCTGTTTCTATTTTGTTCATCAGTTTATTTTGTCCATTAGATTCCAGATATAAGTGTGATCATATCTTTTTTTTTAATAAAATAGAATGGTGAAATTATCCAGGAAATACAGTTTATTGTTGGCCTTCTCCATCTCTCAAAAACATTCAGAGGTATTTGCTCTAGAAGATTTTGAAAAGGCTTTGGCCTCTTTCAGCCTAGCAGACATACTATGATTGCAATTATGACTAATTTTAAGAAGCTATTTCAGACCTATTAAGCAAGCAGAAGGCAATGATTAACTGGCTTCCCTTCCCTAGGCCTGTTCAATAAATGTAAAGAGCTCCTGAGGACAATTCAAAAGGAAAACCATGCTCCGATTCAGCTTCTTAGTACTGAGTGACTGTACCTGATTTCATGCTGGGGCTTATGTAACAATGCCCTGCTGATCATATGAGCTAGTGGCAAACCACGGTATCTCACTGAGCTGCACCTTATACAGTGACATCTTATAACACAGAATATCAACAGAGGAAAAGAAATCTTCCCAATTTTTGTGATTATAGGGATTTTTAAGTAAAAATCATAATCACCACCATCATTATTGTTGCTTCTACCAAGTGAAAATGACTATTATAGCAAGTATATGTCATGCCACTGCTTCGGTGCGCCAAAATGAAGAACAATATAATAAAGTGGCAACAATAGTGCTCCCATTCTAACATATGGTAGACTAGAACAACTTCTTAAGCCTCCCATCAGAAAGTACCGAGAAGTGCCAAATAAATTATGACAAATTTTATGTATAACTAAGTTTTAAAATAAAAAAACGAGTCCCCAGTGACAAAACCAATGGGGAAATGCAAGTCAGGACATCAAGCACACCCTGGCACTGAGACAGGGAGAAGAGGCTTAAAATAGTGGTGGACATGGTGGTATAGAATAGGAGGAAGTTAAAGAGGTTATTATAGTTCATAACAGCTAGTAAATTGGGTTAGAATTCCCAATATAGATAAATCATAACCCTAAGTAAGGCAGAGAGTTGTACAACGAGAGCCCTCTACATATACTTGGAATTAGTAAGGGGTTGTCATAAATGAGGAGCATAACATTGATGAGTTCAGCTTCCGGTTTGGGAAAGATGGTACTGAAGCAGTGCTCTCACAGATACCTATCAACACGGAATGAGTCACACAAAAGAGGTGTACTTAGGGCATTGAAGAGAACATAAAAGTTGGTAGATTGTAGAGGAGAGGTGAAATTTTGGAGAGAATGATATCAAGTGAGTTACTCATTCTTGTAGTATTTAGTGGGGCAGCTAGAACACCATTAAAAAGCTTTCAGTTTTTCTGGGACAAAGAACTAAGGGATGAGTTTGGGGCAACTTCCTCTGCTGGAAAACCAGGAAAGAACCCCATAAGAGAGAGAACAAGAAAGAGGGAGCCCCAAAACTGCGTATAAATTCTGCTCCCAAATCTGGCTAACGTCCAAATCACAGATGGATAGGAACAGACTCCAGCAAAGGAGAACCTTATGAACCTACAAAAGACTCAGGAAGGACCTTGAGGTGAATACACATTGAACAGGCTAGAAAAAGCATAGCAAAGCTGATCAGAACTGAACAATAATTTAGACCCCACCCTCGCCCGCCCAATCACAGACAATTCCTTGAGTAGCAAATACATGGGACAGATACCAAGCAGCTTAGCAATGACTTAAACAACCGAACTAACATTGGAACCACCACTAACACCGAAAGGCAAGGCAGTACTTATCGTCATAACTGAATCTAACCTTCACCTTACATTGCTGAGAGGATTTTAACAGAACTCAGAAGCATAGCATTCAAAATGTCCAGGGTAAGATATGAAATTACTCAATCTATCAAGAACGAGAAAACGTCTGAGACTCAAATGTTGTGAAGCTATAGGAACATCACTACGCGCGTATGTTTCTTTTGAGAATGCAAATTGTTATCAACACCACATGGAGCAATCTGGTGATTTGAGATTAAGGTTAACTATGGCTATAACCTATGAATGAGAAATTTAACTTTTATGTGTGTTCCTTGGAGAAACTAGAGTAAATGTGATTAGAAAGCATGTGCAAGTATGTATTAAAATAATTGTAATGGATGAAAAAGGGGAAACAATTTAGCTTCATGGGATATAATGACAGGGAATTTTAAAATACAAAATGACTGCATATTGATGATGGTTACCTACAAAACAGTTTAAAGATGTGATTAGAGCCAAACCGGTTTGGCTCAGGGGATAGAGCATTGGCCTGCGGACTGAAAGGTCCCAGGTTCAATTCCGGTCAAGGGCATGTACCTTGGTTGTGGGCACATTCCCAGTAGGAGATGTGCAGGAGGCAGCTGATTGATGTTTTTCTCTCATCAATGTTTCTAACTCTCTATCCCTCTCCCTTCCTCTCTGTAAAAAAATCAATAAAATATATTTAAAAAAAATGTGATTAGAAATGATAAACTAAAAATCATGATAGTAATTGCATTGAAGGAGGAGGGAATACGGTAAGAGTATAACAGTGTCTGTGTTGCTAAGGTTTTGTGTTTGATTGTTTTTAAATAAGTAGACCAGAAGCAAAGAAAAGTTAATTTTCAAAAAGAAAGGAAATACCACAGTTTCTTATAACTCCTATTTAGACATTTTTATACTCCTTTTTACCCAGTGGTATTTGTTGTGGTAGTTAACTGATTTATCTATGGATAATGAAACAAAGGGAACAAAAATGCTCTCACACATATCCCCTGCTTTTAGCCATCATTCTTAGGCTAGGCGAGAACCTGATTGGAATGTATATACTTAGGTTCTTCCTAATTTTCTATGAGTTGTTGTATGACTCAGAATCTCTGCTTTCCAATTTCTGACACCTGATTTCAACACTAAGGTTTCTTCTTATTATTAAATGTTTATTATGGAAAGTATTATATATGCTCCCTATTCTTCCCCATTGACCCCTTCTTTCCTATCCCTGTCCCCCACCCCAGGCCTTCACAACCATATTGTCTGTGTGCATGGGTTATGCATATATGCATACAAGTTCTTTGGTTGATCTCTTCCCACCCACCTCAGTCTTCCCTCTGAGATTCCACAGTCTCTGACTAGCTGATTTCCCTTAGCATAATACTCTCCAGGTCCCTTCATTCTGCCACAAAGGGTAAGAGATCTTTCTTTTTGTGGCTGCATAGTATTCCATGGTGTAAACATGCCACAGCTCTTTTATCCACTCATCTACTGATGGGCACTTGGGATGTTTCCAGATTTTAGCTATTGTAAATTGAGCTGCTATGAAAACAGGGGTGCATATATTCTTCTGATTGGTGTTTCGGGTCTCCTAGGATATATTCCTAGAAGTGGGATCACTGGGTCAAATGGGAGTTCCATTTTTAATTTTTTGAGGAAACTCCGTACTATTGTCCATAATGGCTGCACCAGTCTACATTCGCACCAGCAGTGTGCTGGGATTCCCTTTCCTCCACATGCTCACCAACACTCGTCATTTGTTGATTTGTTGATGATAGTCATTCTGATAGGTGTGAGGTGATACCTCATTGTCATTTTCATTTGTATCTCTCTGATGTTCAGTGATTTTGAGCATTTTTTTTCAAATGTCTCTTGACCATCTGTATGTCCTCTTTGGAGAAGTGTTTATTTAGGTCCATTGACCATTTTTTAATTGGATTGTTTGTCTTCCTTTTGTTAAGTTGTATGAGTTCCTTGTGTATTTTGGATAATAAACCTTTATCTGATGTATCATTGCCAAATATGTTCTCCCATACAGTGGGCTCCCTTTTCATTTTGTTGATGGTTTCTTTTGCTCTGCAGAAGCTTTTGATTTTGATGTAGTGCCATTTGTGTATTTTCTCCTTAGTTTCCTTTGCCATAGGAGATGTATCCATAAACATATTGCTATGAGAGATGTCTGAGATTTTGTTGCCTATTCAATATAATCCTTATTAAAATACAAATGGCTTACTTCACAGATCGTGAACAAATACTCCAAAAATTTATATGGAACCAAAAAAGACTCCCAGAGCCCTAGCAATATTGAGAATGAAAAACAAAGTTGGAGGGATCAAAATATCTGATATCAAGTTATATTACAAAGCCACTGTAATCAAAACAGCTTGGTACTGGCACAAAAACAAGCATATAGATCAATGGAACAGAAAAGAGACCCTAGAAATTGACCCAAGCAATTACATTCAATTATTACTTAACAAAGGAGGCAAGAGCATACAATGGAGTCAAGACAATCTCTTCAATAAATGGTGATGGGAATATTGGACAGATACATGCCAAAAAATGAAACTAGACCACCAACTTACACCATACACAAAAATAAACTCAAAATGGATACAATAATTAAATGTAAGTCATTAAACCATAACAATTCCTAAAATTTCTTCTTTTAATGCGACAATGGCTTCACCAGTGCTAGAACTGCCATGTTAGAGATGTTATAATTTTCATTCTCCCATGCATGCTTTCAAACATTTTAGGGCATAAGTGAGCATCATTAGAATGCCTTTTCTTGCTCTTCTAAAGCAGTTCACGTTAATTGTGGAAGAGCTCTATAAACCAAGCAGTCAAAAATAGAATGTTATAGTGCAATGCTATGCAACAATTGAAAATAATGACATGGAAATATGTTCCCAAATACTACTAGGTAAAGAAAGAGTTGTCAAATCCGTAGGATGATCCCAGTGACATAAAATTATGTTAAAGTTAACAATAATTTTAAGTACATGCATGTATAGACACTTATTTCTCCAGGGTAGGAGTAGAAGAAAACTAGATTTATCAAAATGTTAACGGTGTTTATAACCAGTTAATGGAATCCATGGGTACATTTTTTTTTTTCCTTACTGTATTGTCTGTTTTGCAATGGATGTTTTTACTTTTGTAATTTATAATGTTCAGCTTCAGACTGAAGGCAATAAATTTAGATAGAATAAAACATCAGAAATAGTTTTTTTTAAGTGCCCACTTTCTAGAAAATTTGAGGGAAAGTTGAAGTGCAATCTCATTACATTTATGGCTGATTCAAAAATAGTTCAATTTAATTTTATTTCCAAATTTGTAACTGAATTTGATTTTGAAAGGAATGCATATTCCAGCCTTTGTGATCATCACTTTTAGTACAAACATAATATAAAATTTTATTTCAATTTTAGTTCTGCAGTCAAAGTCTAGGCTAGAGTGCTTCTTTTATTTTCTAGAGTATTTCTAAGATTAGAGGATCCAGATGACTTCTTTGCAAGAGGAATGATTGTACTTTCCTCTATTTGTAATATCAATAAAGTAGTATTTTTGTGGGTACTAATCACATGGAATTAAAAAAGGAAAACATTTTATTACAATATAAAGAGAACTTACCTACCACTCTGTCCCCAAGTAACAAATAATCAAAAGTATTTGCTTAAGAAACAGGGAATTTGTAAAATATTTATTCTTCAGCATTTGGGGTATACTTAACTCGAGTATTTTGATGCCATTTGCCAAGCAGGAGACTGAGAACACAAATATGCTTGCTACTATGATATTTTTCTCATTCATTTCCTGCTTAGCTTTCTCGTCTATTATGCATTGGATTGACTTTTTTTGGTACTTTAATAGAAGGGCAGTTCCCAGAGTTTTTTTCTAAGTTTCTAAAAATGAATAAAGTGTCAAACTATGAACCCATGTTTCTATATAAATAAGGTGTTTATCTTACACCAAAAATATGAACCAAAAATATGGAATTCTAAGTAGCATGTCATTTGGACATGGGTAGGTACAATCTCTTAGTCTCTGTGATTCACACAGTTGTGTTATTATGACTTGAAAACAGTACAACTTGAGTTAATAAAAAGCTCTGGTGAAGAATTATTCAGTTAGTCTAAATTGGCATTTTTTAAATTCTATTTCTCTGTACACATTTTGTTTATTTAAAGGTGTGCTGGAATTTTTTTTAGACTGCTGTTTCCCAGATTGGTTAAGATACTTATGGAATCATGAGAGCCTGTGCTGTAGCTGTTCCCTTTTTCTGCATAGTTCTTCATCCAGGTATCTGCTTTGATAACTTCTTCACCAAGTTCAAGTCTTTGCTCAATGTTTACCTTCTCCATATAGCTTTTCTTAGAGACCTTAATTAATTCTGCAAACTCCCTCTACTAACATTTTCTCCCCATTCTCATTCTCCTAATTTCCCTTATTTTCATCTATGTTTTCCTATTCCCATAGCAGTTATCAACTTCTACCAAACTATATAATTTACTTATTTCTTATATTTGCTGTCAAATGTATATTTCTTCCTCTTAGAATGCAAGACCTAAAGAGCAAGAATCTTTGTCTAACTTGTTCAATAATGAATCTCATGTACTGAAAATGCTTCCTGGCACATCCTATCTAATAAAAGAGCAACATGGTAATTGGCGTACGACCGCTACCCTTCCCATTGGCTAATCAGGTTGATATGCAAATTAACTGCCAGCCAAGATGGCGGCCAGCAGCCAGGCAGCTTGAAACTAACATGAGGCTTGCTTGCTTCAGTGATGGAGGTTTCCAACGTTCCCGCCTGCCGCTGCAGGCCTCTGAGCCTGCAGTTTAAGAACCTATGTAACAAATATAGAAGCTAAACAAAACCTCAGAAACCTGCTTAGCTGCTGGCTTCAGCCAGCAGGATCGCGACATCGTAACCAAAGTCCAGAAACCTACTTTCAGCAGCGGAGGCCTAAGAGCTGGAGCCAAGCCTCAAAGCTAAAGCTGGCCCAGAATAAAAACAAAAAACGAAAAAAAGGAGCGGTTGGGAGCTTCAGTCACCCCCAGCCTGAAAACAGCCCTCAGCCCCTCACCCAGACTGGCCAGGCACCCCAGTGAGGACCCGCAACCTGAAGGGTGTGTGACCAGCTGCAAACAGCCATCATCCCCTCACCCAGGCTGGCCAGGCACCCCAGTGAGGACCCCCACCCTGATCTAGGACACCCTTCAGGCCAACCAACCGGCACCCACCTGTGCACCAGTCCTCTACCCTATACAGTAAAAGGGAAATATGCCTCCCAGCACCGGGATCAGTGTGACAGGGGGCAGCGCCCAAACCCCCTAATCGCCCTGCGGCTCTGTGTGTGACAGGGGGTGGGGCCACAACCTCCCTATCTTCCCTGCTCTGTTCATGACAGGGGAAGGCGCCCGAACCCCTTGATCAGCCCTGCTCTGTGCCTGATAGGGGGGAGCTCCCCAACCCCCTGATCACTCTGTGGCTCTGTGTGTGACAGGGTGTTGCGCCCCAACCCCTTAATAGACCCTGCTGTGTGTGTGATGGGGTAGAGCCATAACCTCCCCATCAGCCCTGCCCTGATTGTGAGAGTGGAGGTGCCCCAACCCCCTGATCAGCCCCGCTCTGTGGGTGATAGAGGGCGGCGCCCCAATCCCTTCCTCCCCAGGTGCCCTGCTCTGTGTGTGATGGGGTAGAGCCATAACCTCCCCATCGGCCCTGCCCTGTGTGTGACAGCGGCGGCGCCCCAACGCCCTGATCCGCTCTGCTGTGTGTGTGACACTGGGCAGTGTCCAAACTCCCCTATTGGCTGTACTCTGTGAGTGACAAGGGGGAGCTCCTCAACCCCCTGATAGGCCCTGCTATGTACGTTACAGGGGAGAGCTCCCCACCCCCCTGATGGGCCCTGCTCTGTGAGTGACAGGGGGCAGCGCCCCAACCCCCTGATCGACCCTGCTCTGTGGGTGATAGAGTGTGGCGCCCCAACCACCCCCCACGGGCCCTGCTCTGTGTGTGATGGGGTAGAGCCATAACCTCCCCATAGGCCCTGCTCTGTGCGTGATAGGGGGTGGCGCCGCAACCTCCCCATAGACCCTGCCTTGAGTGTGACAGAATGCGGTGCCCCAATCCCCCAATCGGCCCTTCCCTGAGCGTGACTGAGGGTGGCATCACAACCTCCCGATCCACCCTGCTCTGTGCATAACAGGGGGCGGCGCCCCAACTCCCCAATCAGTCCTGCTCTGAGCCCAACCAGGGGCTGCACCTAGGGATTGGGCCTGCCCTCTGCCACCTGGGAGCAGGCCTAAGCAAGCAGGTCATTATCTCCTGAGGGGTCCCAGACTATGAGAGGGCACAGGCCAGGCTGAGGGACCCCCCCTCCCCCCCGAGTGCACAAATTTTTGTGCACTGGGCCTCTAGTCCTATATAAAAAAAGCCTAGTATGCAAATCAAACAAATTGCAGAATGACTCTTGGAATGACCAGTCACTATGACATGCACTGACCAACAGGGGGCAGACACTCAACACAGGAGCTGCCCCCAGATCACAAGCCCCAGGCCAGCCACAGTGGGTGCAAGCAGGCCCCCCCTAATCACCCCGTGGGGGGACAGGGCTAGTGGGCAGGCGGTGCCAGGTGGGCCAAGGTGGTGCCAGTTTGCCCCCACCAAGATCGCCCCACCGGTCACCCCACAGATCAGTCCTAATTGCCGGCCAGTCCTAGGGACCCTACCCATGCACAAATTTCATGCATCGGGCCTCTAGTATATATATTATTTTTTAAAATAAAATGATGTTTCAATGAAATGTCAGATGATTTTATTGTTTTAGGAAATTATGTAATATAGCATACCCTACTGTAACTCAACTTCAAACAATATTTCCTGATATATTCACTGAACAAAGACACTACCGTTACCCCAGCACACATGAATTCGGTCATGGACAGGTTACTGTTTAGGCATCTGAATATATCAGTGGTCATATTACAGTCAGTGGTCATTTTTAGCAAGATTTCCTTCTTTGCTGTAGAGACACAGGTCTTTTACAAAGGAATATTTTAACCTAAACGTGCTTCTCAACTCCAACACATAGCCTGATAAGTTATGCCCTCTCTACTGTAGATATATAGCTGCAAGAATGAGGGAAAGAAGGAACTATAACACAGTCATGACTTTTTATTTCAAAAAGTGAGAAACCAGAGAGGCATGAAGGCCCCTATTTGAAGATGTTCTTTTACAGCATCTTACAGTTATGTGAGAAATTAATGCAACAGAAATGGAGTGAGAATAAAAGATCTAATCAAGCCAGAGATCCTTCACAGGGTATTCCTACTATCTCAAGCGGCTGAGTGAATGAGTTGTGTCCAAGTGGCCGTCATTCAAGAAAATCTCAAAGAATGACCCAGCATTGCAGAACATGTATTTGGCTGGCACCAGCTAGCTAGTCTAAGCCATAATAGAAGGCTCTCCCATCTGAGTGCTGCTCAGGATGATGGATGGTGTGTAAGTGCAGCCTGATTAGTGTCTTGGGATGAACAGGGAGCTAATGCAGGAGAGTCAGCGGTTTGTAAATCTATTACCCCCATCTTGGATGAATCTGACCTTTGCAGAGCCAGTGTAGATGACAGTACAATACATAAATCTAAGGAAAGTTTGTAGTTCATTTTGGATAAAATTTTAATGATGAACCAATAGCAGAATCTATAAGTATCCATACATAGATTTTCTGTCTTTGATGTTTTGTATTTGGCTAGGACTGCATATTTCACAGATATATAGAAAAAATATATATATTATTTGGGTACCCAATTTTTTTTTCTTCGAATACATATTGCTGTCCCTGGCTAGGTAGCTCAGTTGGTTAGAGCATCATCCTGAAACACGAGGTTGTGGGTGCCGGGGTCCAGCCCCAGCGGGTCCAGGGGTCCCCAAAGGTGTGGACGGAGTCGGCGAAGAAGGAATGACATGGAGGCAGCGTTCAGTTGATCAGCAACCTAGCCAGGATCTCTAGCCCGGATCTCCAGAGAGGTTCTGCTTCGGATTTCCAGCGAGGTTCTGTAGCCATGTTCCCACGCTAGGTTCTCCAGCCAGGTTCTGTCCAGGCTCTCCAGTCAGGTTCAGTGTCCAGGTTCCAGTCAGGTTCTCCTGCCAATCTCTGTAGTCAGGTTCAGTCCAGGATCCCTTGCCATGTTCTCCCGCTAGGCTCTGTCTCTAGGTTCCGAGGCCAGTCCCTCTCCAGGATCCTCCGGCATGCTCTCTCCAGCGAAGTTCTTCTGTCTCTAGAGAACGTTCTGTGTAGGTTCTGTGCCTAGGCTCTGTCTCTCTTGGTTCTGTTCTAAGTTCTGAGTGTTTCTGTCTTGTTACAACTGTATTTATACCAGTTGATTCAATCCTATCAATCTCTATTACAAAGGTTAGGGCGTTTCTTATCTCCATTCCAGGGAGAAAAGATTATGTAGTTTAAGCATGATTGTTCGTAGTTAAAGGGATTAATTACCCTCCTGGCACTTAGTTGAGGGGTTTTATTCCCTCCCTAACTTCAGGGGAAAATCCTTACCTGGGGATTCAACCTTTCTCAGAGAGGTGACCTTGGTTAAAACACAGCGCCAAGAAGGTGAGCAAACATATTAAGAACCGTATGCCATATATGCCAGGTCCCTTGAAACAGCAAGGATGGACCGGCTCCCGGCATGTGGGTTCAATATCTGGGCAGGGCACATATAAGAAACAACCAATGAATGCATAAATAAGTGGAACAGCAAATCAATGTTTCTCTCTCTTCTCTCTCTCTCTCTCTCTCTCTCTCTCTCTCTCTCTCTCTCTGCCCCTCTCTCACTCTCTCTCTGTCTAAATCAATCAATCAATTAAAAATTTAGAAAGAATACTTATTCCTGTATTTGTGTATGTGTGCATGTATCAAATACTTCAAATAAATCAATCTTAACAAAAGTAGAGCTGTGTTAAGTTGTACAATGTAATTGTCAGTAACCATCTTGAGGTCTATTTCTTGGGTTAAAAACACATTTTCTTTTTAAGCCTTTGAAGTAAGTCCTCCCACTGAGCAGAGAGGCAGTGCAACATAGTTGTTAACAGCATAGTGTTAAGTGGAGTCAGCTGTCTGGTGTTCTGAAGCTATCTTCACCACTTTCCAGCTGCATGACCATGGCCCATTACTAGCCAAATTGTCACTCTTCCTCCATCACAAAGGGAGAATACTTCACAGAGCTCTTGTGAAGGCTCAGGTGATAATATATATTTTAGGAAGTTTAGTGCTTTTCCTCCCCATTCTTAGTATCCTTTGTCATTTCGCTGTGTTCTTCCCTCTATGCTCATACCAAAGTCAGGGTAGATGGTTCTTCATTGCTATGGTTGGAAACATACTAAAAAAGTAATGGTAAATCCACACACCTATACATGATATCTTCACCTATGAATTTGCAATTGACTCCTTTTTTATTCCGAAGCATCCCACTCTGAAATGGCTTAATTCACTTCATTTTTTTCACTTTGTAAAAAATTATTACTCTTCCCCCTCCCCTTTGGTATTTTGTATTTTCTAGGATTGCATATTGAATGCATAAATGTTGCCGAGATAAAAGGAAACCAACTTTGGGATTGATAAAGTGGCTCCAGGAAGGATAGCACAGGGTAAGCACTACAGAACTCTCAGTAAGGTGTTGGTCCCAGTCACCTGTCGCTTCTGCACACGTTTGGAAGTTCCTTGAGTCCATTTCACTGTTTCATGTCTCTTCTACTGGCTCATACCATCCCATGGCCTCTCTCTTCATGGAGCGCTGTTCAAAGCTACTTACCCAGTTAACTCAGCTCATTTACTGTTCTCCACCAATAGCTTCTTGCCTGCTATCATCCCCACCTCTACCCCCACACTCTATAGAAGAGATCACTTCCTCTATTCTGCTCAACTTATTTTAAGCATCCTTCTAACATGATTCCTCCAGCATGACTTTACCTGCTGTCTTTGTTCCCAAGATGCCAGATCCCAGCGTCCACTGCCACAAGCAGGGTCTCATCCTCTAGGAGTCAATCTCCTCTGGATGTTTCCCACCACAGAGCTTCACTGCCAGATCGAGGGTCAGCTTCTCCTGCCCTGGTCCTCATCTAATTCCAGGGAGTCAGCTGCAATGAACAATGTGTGTGTTTACTACATCTGAAATAGAATACCATAAAGATTTGGTATCAAATACCTGAATGTGCACCCTAACTTTACCAACTTGCCTTTTGATTATTACTTACTACCTGATTTTGAGCAAGTTGTTTCTCTGTGCCTCTATTGTCTCATGTCTGAAATGAGATCATCTAAGAATCCTTGTAAGGCTATTATAAAGTTTACTAGAGGCCCGGTGCACAAAAATTTGTGCACTGGCGGGGGGGTGGGGGAGGGTGTCCCTCAGCCCCACTTGTGTCCTCTCACAGCCTGGGACCCATCGGGAGATAACGACCTGCTGCCTTAGGCCCACTCCCAGGTGGCAGAGGCAGGCCCAATCCCTAGGTGCCTGCCCCGCAGCTCCTGGTCGGGCTCAGATCAGGGCCGATTGGGGAGTTGGGGTGCCTCTCCCTGTCACATACAGAGTAGGGCCGATCAGGGGGTTGGGGAGCTCCCCCCTGCCATGCACAGAGCAGGGCCAATCAGGGGGTTGGGGAGCTCCACCGTGTCACCCACACAGCAGGGCCGATCAGGGTGTTGGGGAGCTCCCCCCTGTCATGCACAGAGCAGGGCTGATCAGGAGGTTGTGATGCCACCCTTAGTCACGCTCAGGGTAGGGCAGATTGGCAGGTTGGGGCACTGCCCCCTGTCACACTCAAATCAGGGTCGATGGGGAGGTTGGGGCACCGCCCCTTTCACCCACAGAGCAGGGCTGATCAGGGGGTTGGGGCACTCCCCCCTGTCACACTCAGGGCAGGTCCGAAGGGGAGGTCGCAGCTCCACCCTGTCACACACAGAGTAGGGCCTATGGGGGGGGGGGGGGGGTTGGGGCGCCGCACCCTGTCACACACAGAGCAGGGCCAATCATGGGGTTAGGGAGCTCCCCCCTATCAGGCACAAAGCAGGGTTCATCATGGGGTTGGGGTGCCTTCCCCTGTCATGAACAGAGCAGGGCTGATAGGGAGGTTGTGGCCCCGTGCCCTGTCACACACAGAACCTCAGGATGATCAGGGGGTTTGGGTGCTGCCCCATGTCACACTACTCCAGGGGCCAGGAGGCCTCTCAGCTCCGCTGATCCCGGTGCTGGGAGGCATATTACCCTTTTACTATATAGGATAGAGGCCTGGTGCATGGGTGGGGGCCAGCTGGTTTGCCCTGAAGGGTGTCCTGGATCAGGGTGGGGGTCCTGGGGTGCCTGGCCAGCCTGGGTGAGGGGTTGATGGCTGTTTGCTGCTGGTCACACCCCCTTCAGGGTGGGGGTCCCCACTGGGGTGCTGGCCAGTCTGGGTGAGGGGCTGAGGGCTGTTTTCAGGCTGGCGGGTGACTGAAGCTCCCAACCTCTCCTTTTTTCCTTTTTTAAAAAATTCTTGGATTTATTTACCTTCTATGGTTGTCACTGGAGCTGAGAGCCAGCTTTAGCTGTGAGACCTCAGGTGCTGAAAGCAGGTTTCTGGCTTTGTTTACCTACTGTTTTTGAAACTTTGTTGCGACTCCAGCTCTGAGATCCCAGCTGACTGAATGCAGGTTTCTAGGGTTTTGTTTAGCCTCTATATTTGTAACAATGTTTCTTAGACAACAGCTCAGAGCTGGGCTGCGGCAGGCGGGGAATGTGGGCTTCCTCTGTCACTGGAGCAAGCAGGCCTCCTGTTCCCATCAGTAGCCTGGCTGCTGGCTGCCATCTTGTCTGGCAGTTAATTTGCATATCGCCCTGATTAGCCAATGGGAAGGGTAGCGAAGGTATGGCTAATTACCATGTTTCTCTTTTATTATATAGGAAGTTAGATATCCATGTGCTTGAGCAAAACCTGGCACATAGGAAGCACTCTATCATTATTAGTTCTCATTATATTTAAATAATAATAAAAACAAAACAGAAAACTCTGACAGTCAATAGATCCATTTTCTTTATTTAAAGTGTCCTAAGGAAGGCTGGCCAACATGAATGGCATTTCTCCTTTCATAAACAAGTTAATGGGAAGGTTTATTATTGATACGGAATTTTTGGACTAGAACACACGGTGTTCCCCTGGAATGGGACCCAGATTCTTTGTCCGTAGGAGTCAAAGAATGAATCCACGGACAGAGGTTAGTATAGCAAAGGTGGAGATTTATTGAAGAACAAGTACAAACTCCTCCATGGGGAGAGGGAAAGAGTTCACAGAATGGACTCCCACGTGGAGAGGGGACAGGGGTCCCACTGAGTCCCTTTCCCTATGGCTTATAAAGGCTGCAATCCCCTCTGATTGGTCACTATTCCCTTAGGCTGGATACTATAGTAACTCCTGGGCTCAGAGGAGGAACCCCCCTTCCTCATTGTTTTCCTATTCCCTTTGGGCTTTCTTTTTCTTCCTGTGGATGAGGGGCTTCCTTCTCTTTATTTTGTAAATATAGACCTTTTGCTATTCCCAGCTCCCTCATTCTATGGACATGTACCTGCTGCAGCTTTTCAGCTTCCCTATTCTATGGAAATATATCTTCTCCTGCATTGCAATCCTGTGCTTCTTCCATGGTCCTCTTAATTTCCTCAATTTTCCTTTTCACCTCCCAAAATTCCTGTTTCATTATAATTAAATTTGGTTTGAGAACTGGCTCTAAAAGGCTTTTCTCAAGTAGTAATTCTACCCGAATCTCACCTTATAAGAAAGAGATTATGCATCTGCTGGGGAGGAAAAGTCCATATGATATGGATTTTCTCTTTATCTTTCGAAAGGTAAATAATTTCCTTTGAGACACAGCTCTGTAGGCCAATACCAATTTGCATCTCTCTCTCATATGAATTTCCTTGCTTCTCGGGGTTTGAACTCTTCTAAACCTTGGTGCAGTGTTTTAACCAAGCTTCTCTACAACACAAATTGCCTTCACTGCTATTTGATCATAGAGTCAAGGAAAAGCAGCATCTATGGACCCAGAGGAAATATTTCTCCAACCTTAAGGGGTTGACTTTTCACTAATTGGCTAATTCATTTTTTGTCCTTTGACTTCAACTGTCATGGGATCAAATCGATTGGAAGTATATTAGATTGACTCACCAAAGAATGTGAACTTTTCCTGCTCCTTTATCTTTTTCATGTAAATTGAAAATGAATGTCCAGTTACCAAAATTACAGCTCACTCGAGGTTATATTTACCATGCTGAACTATTTTAGCAGTACCTCTAGTTAAATTGGAAATTGGAAAATTGTGCTGTTAAGGGGATTTTCAGGCACAGTTAATAATTCAGCTACCTGCACACCTGGGCAAAATAAATAGCTTGCCCACTGCTTGTTGGAAAAGCCACTGCCAATTATATTATTTGAAACTTTAAATGTACCCGCTCCTCCCGCCTAACCCCCCCCCCCCTCCACACACACACACACACACACCAAAATGTTGGAATTATCTGTAGGAAAGCAGGGAACTGCTACAGCATTATTTCATTACTTATCATGCATTTGCTTCTTAAAGTTTGGTAATTAGTGTTTTTTTAAGAAGGAAGAAAATAAAGGAAGCACACCCATTACTATGGTTATTTCCCTTCAATTCCAAACCCTGCAGGAATTCTAATACCAGATATTAGATGAGAAGGAATTCTGCTCTAAGCTTTAAGCACAACTAAACAAATTACCTCAAATATCTCTTTAGTAGGAATTCCAAAGAACCAGGTTAATGGTCAGCATTGATGTTTAACAACTAATTTCTTTTGTTTACTTTTTTGAGGACCTATTTTGTGAGAGGCACTGTTCTAATCAGTTGCATACACAGTGAATATAACTGTTAAAGATTTTGCCCTTGAAAATGGGATTCCACTGCAGGAATGGGGATGGGGAAGGGCAGGGAAACAGACAATGTGATAAATTTGCTTAAAAATATTTTTATTGATTTCAGAGAAGAAGGGAGAGGGAGGGAAAGAAACATCAATGATGAGAGAGACTCATGGATCAGCTGCCTCCTGCACGCCTCCCACTGGGGATCCAGCCTGCAACCTGGGCATGTGCCCTGACCCTGAATCAAACCGTGACCTCCTGGTTCATGGGTCGACACTCAACCACTGAGCCACGCCGGCCGGGTCAATATGATAAATGTAATAAGTAGTTATCTTGGCATGTTAGAAAGTGATATATTCTATTGGAAAAGGAGATTGAGAAAAAGTGAGTCCAGAGTAGGGGAAGAGGGTACAGTTTAGAATGGTAAGGGTGAAATGGTAATGCTGTAGAAATGGTGCATGACATGCCCATGAGGGGAGGTGGAGGAGTGGCGAGAGTGAAGCTATATAGCTCTGTTTTCAGCATGGAAGAACTGTCTAGTTATTAAAAATACATCTTATTCTCCAGAGGCAGAGAAGCATTGATCAGACTGTCCTCAGAGGGAAGGTAGGGGAGGGTGGGGGAAGGGGGAGAGATCAACCAAAGGACTTGTATGCATGCATATAAGCCTAACCAATGCACACAAACATGGGGGCCTGGGGTGGGGGGCAGTGAGGGCATGATGGGGGGAGTGTGCGGGGGGCAATGGGGGAATAAGGACACATATGTAATACCTTAATCAGTTAAAAAACAACAACATCTTATTCTCCCCTTCTCCCAACATCCAGGGGCAATTCCCGGCCTCTTCTCTCAGTGTGGAGGTGAAATAAATTATACAAAGATACTGTCCAGGCTTTCAGATCCTATATGATCCTGCCTAATTTAAGCTCCTGGGGATAGTATGTTTCCCATTAGCTGTCCCAATCCACAGCGGCTGGAGGAAGAAAGCATGGAGTGTGATACGCAGTTCAGTTCAATAAGCACTTATTAGTACCTTTTATTTGCCTAGAACAGCTTTACTCAGTTTACGTGAGAGAAAGATGCGGAAGTTCTTAGGAAGCCTTCAGCTGTGCTGGAAGACAAACCACAGGCCCAGGAATATCTGTACACGCATGTAAGGTGATGCTGCACCAATGTTGTGTACAGACTCACGTGTGAAAGGGAAATATCACCATGCCCTGGACGCACGCCTGACTTTTCTGGAAAAGTGAGGCCAAGGTTAGACCTTTGTAAGCTTGAGTGTGGTGAGAACGCCAGTGGAGGCCATTGGAGAAGGGACAACAGCCTTCCATGAAGGCAAGGAGGCTCCTGGGATAGTTAGTTAAAGCGGAGAAGTCTGTCCGGGATTCAGGATGAAGAGCCATTAGCCAATAGACTAACGTAAGGATCTCCACATTCCCATCTTAGATGGGAGCGTGGGGGTGGGGGGTGGGCACCCAGTGAGACACACAGTTGCAGCAAGACCTAGAGCTGGACTGGAGGAGCCCAGTGACAGAAGTGATTCTCTTGCCTATCGCCTAAGGAAGGAAAATGGAGACTAAAGGTACCATCTCCAAAAACAGAAAGGCGCCTTCGTTTCTTCAATGGCATGGGCAGGTCCTACCCATCAAAAAGGATGGCTTCACTTTGTTGTTGTTATAATCATGGACTTTGGACTCCAGTCAGGGACAAATTTAAATACCAGGGGTTCTTCTGGAAGGGAAATAGAAACAAAAAATGCAAAGCTGCTAGAACAAGGCTACCACAGGATACCCGTTTACCAGTCCGCAGGCCCGGGGTGCTCAGCAGGGGAGCTGCCTACACCCAGTTCCTGAGGGCAAGTCCAGAAGCTGGTCAGTCTGGGCCAGAGAAGGTCAACTCCCAGCAGTGAGCTTGGTGCAGGAGTAAACTGAGAATTGGGGAAGGAGTGGGGTGGGTCTTGGGGTTGACAGTCTTGGGCTCTTTCCACTGGTCCCCCAGGTCATCATGCCCTCATCTAGACTCACCCCATCCCACCCCACCTCACCCCCAGTCTTTGGACAGACCCTTCCTACCCAAGGCTCCCAAAAGCACAACCTCCCCCCGCCCCCCCGAACAACCCCCCTCCCTCCCCCACCACCTCCCCCTGCCTGCCCCCTCCCAGGGGCCCCTAAGACCTGGAGAGGTGGAATTGCTTTTGGAAACCCAGGGCCAGGGCAGCGCTGGGCATGCTCATTCTGTGGCAGCATCTGCTGCTGCTCGTGCCTCAACTGCCTTGCCACGGGCTTGGGGGCTGGCGCGGGAGCCACCCGCCCTCGCGGCCAACTGCTGCGGGGCTTCCAGAAGGCCAAGCACCAACCACCTCCGAGCACCGGGCCCCCGTCCCGCTCCGCCCCGCTCCGCCCCGCTCAGCAACCGCCTCCCACTCCCCGTCCTCTGCCTGCGCGGAAGGAGGCGCTGCTGGGCGGCTGTCTGCTGGCGCCTCACAGGCTCTGCCATCCCCAGCCCGGGACCTGCGAGTGAAGCCAGAGCCCGGAGCCGCTCTGGCGCGGGCCCTTGCCTGTCGCTTTTTTCCTGACTTGGGGCCCTGGCGGAGTTCCTCCTCCGCCTCTCCCTGCAAACGCCATGCGGAGAGCCATGGGCTTCCCTGCGCTGTGCCTGCTCCTTGGTCTTCATGCTGCAGGTGAGGGGCTACCAGGCAGAGCTGGGGAGGAGGCAGGGAAAACCACACAGACTCAGGGACTCTAGGAGCAGCCTGCTGGGCAAAGGAAGCCTTAGGAAGGCCAGGCGGGACCCTGCTGGCGGGGAAGGGGTGAGGGAGGGAGGCATGCACCTGTTGGAAGCCCAGGGCCGAAAACTGAATGTGAACTCAGCCCTTGATTTTCCGTTATCTCCTATGAGTAATAGGGAACATGTGCCCTCTGAATACAGGTCTGCCTCCCTCCCCTCCATCTAGGCCTCCTGGTCCTATTTCTAGGCTGTGCACTTGCCTGCCAATTTTTTCAGGAGACAGACAAGCCATCCTGCAGGAGTCACCTTTTCTACTGCAGCGGTTACATCCCTAAGTCTCTTGGTTTAGCTGAGAGCTCAGAGGGATGCATTGGCTGTAACCTGAGGGACCACAGTGTAGCCCCAAAGATGGAAATACATGGTTCATGGGAAGGATGCCGCCCCAGGCTCCTTTGGCCCTGGCCCTTGTCACTCGCATTTTCTAAACCAGTAAGAGGAAGGAAAGGTTTGAAACAGGACCCTGTCGTCTCTTTCAGCATCATGGTCAGACTATATGGCAGAGAGGTTTTAGGAGCCCTACTGTGGCAGCAGTGTTCCCTGCAGTAGTCCTGTAGCAGCCAAAGACTAGGTGTTGTCCCTGAGTTTGCTTGTCATCCAACCACGCATATACATTCATTCCTTCAACTGACATTTATTGAGTATGCACTATGTTCCAGGGGTAATGGATAATGGTTGTGAAATGATAGTTCTTGTGGTATCTTTTAAAAAGAGCGGGTGAGTCTTTTTCTATGTTTACAATAATGAGGGTCAAATATGGTACTTTCCTATTTCTAGCTACTGCTATTTTAATGTACTGTGAATCTCTTGATCAAGGAATGTATAGGAACATTAAGTCTATAATTAAGTACACAGGTTAATTGTCATAATTATGATGTGATGTTATGGAAACTTACATGGTTCTTTGGTACCTTTTGAAAACTAGAAATAGCTACGACTTGGTCATTAAATTATTTGCAAACAACTGTAATGAATCCTTTTATTACCACATACATTTCTTTAATGTTAAAATATGAGATGAAAATATACACATTGGGCTGTTACTATTGTATTCATGTTTAGTGATAGCACTAATACAAACATTCTCTACCATAAAAAAGCACCTCAATTTTTACCAAGTTTAGAAATGATTTAGCTGATCTATCAAAAATATCAGTGTGGTTATTTTTAAAACTAATGTATAAAGAATTCTAAAGATCACATTTAATATATTTTGAGAAGTTTATACCTTAAAAGTTATAAATAAACTTAAAAGTAAGCAGGTGGGAAACATTTCTACTTTTATTAGAGATGAACATTCTGGATGAGGTAAATAGAGGACTTTTATTCATCAAAAGAGTAATCTGGAAGTCTATACTACTAGGTTCTGTACCACCTGGAGCTCAGCTAAAGGGGCTGTATTACTAATGACAAACAAACCCATCTATACTTTGACTTCTTAATTTGAAAAAAAAAAAATTATTCAACCAATTTGAATTTAATAAAAGCAATGAATTAAAGAGCTATTTTTATATTTCAGTTGCAAGATGCTTTATAGAAATTAATTATAATCATGTTTAATATAATTCTTTCAATCGGTGTTTTTCACAGCAGATTGCAAGTTTAATATTGTAGTTGGCTTGCCAGATTCATTTTGAATGCATTTTAATTTTGAACAGCAATTTTGGGGTCACAAGCTGTCACCAGATTAAAATTCATCACATTTATCTAATAACATTGTTAGGACTTTTCATAGAACTCAAACAGACACAGATTTCTTGATCTAAGCTCCTGTGTATGTGGATCATAAGAAAGTGAGTGGGTGGCAGCTTCAAAGATCAAGAAGTCCCTGATTTCTCTTTGTTGAATGTCTGAGTTTGTTTCTTTAACAGAAGGCTCTCTTCTGAGGATACAAGTGGGCTTTATATAGAAGGGAAATGAGTGCTATGTATTCAGGACTCTTTAATTGAAAAGCTAATTGATGCAATTTGGTTCTGCCCAGGATACCAGAAACTACTTCATGTTGGCAGAACTGATGACATGTTAGAACGCTTTAGGGATGGGAGAAATTGGCTGACAGGATGCAAATGCTCTTCTTAGCTACACCAGGAACTGTTGACTTTGATATAGTCCTTCTCATAATGATAAGGTGGCAAGATGTTTTCAACTGGAGCGCCAACTCTATTTGGACGTGATTTTCTGAGTCCCTATGCAAAAACAAATTTTTACAAAGATTCTGACCCTCTTTGAGTTCTGATTGCCTCAATGGGGCTAAGTATTGGGGTCTGTTTGTAATGTCTAAGGCAGTGGTTCTCAACCTTCCTAATGCCGCGACCCTTTAATACAGTTCCTCATGTTGTGGTGACCCCCAATTTCATTGTTACAAATTGAACATAATTAAAGGATAGTGATTAATCACAAAAACAATATGTGATTAGTTATGTGCTTTCCGATGGTCTTAGGCGACCCCTGTGAAAGGGTTGTTCGACCCCCAAAAGGAGTTGCGACCCACAGGTTGAGAACCGCTGGTCTAAGGGTCCAGAAAGAGGATGTTGACTACAATGCTGTGGAGTTATCATCTCCGGATAAGATAATCCTAACAAATTACTGAGAGCATGGAGTCAACTCTACCCATGCCCCTGATTTTCATAGATGCCCTTAACAAGAAAAGTTGCAGCTACTGTCCTGCCAACTGCTTAATATGCAGGTGAGAAAACTAAGATCCAGTCAATGGTAGACAGTAAAGTATTTAGTTTAAATAGTAAAATGCTATTTAACAGCATAATAAGGATGAAAACCCAGGTTTCAAGATCTGTGACTGCATACTTATAGAATCATACACTGGTTCTGATAGGTGTGACCAACATTGAGTTACCGGTGACAAATTACTTTTAACTAACTCTCCTCATTCTTTTCATTCTTTACTCGTACTGTGAACCAATGTCATATATTAACTCCAGCTGAAGAGACCTCTTCAAGAGCATTCAAGAAGGCAACTAAAAGCTACCCCAATAAACTAGATGCACAGGTAGCTTATTTTCTTCAGTGCTTGTTCTCTGTCTTTGCCCAAAGAACCATGTTCTGTTTCAGGAGATATTTATTTGGTAGTATTTTAGTTACAAAGGAGTTGAGGTCTTACGATATCTTAAAAATTCCCATGTGAAAGCTTTATTTATTTATTTATTTTAGTGAATATTTCACTTAAAAAACCCCACAGATACAGAACTGATTTCATTGTTTTCCTCCTCTTCTGGTTCTAGAAAAGGTTCTTTCAAATTTCCACATTGTTCTCACTATCAGCCTTTCTGGAGGGCACAAAGATGACCTTCAGTGTATTTTCTGAAGATGCCACTTCATTCTCAGAGAAATGCATAGTCAGTTTCTCTCTTCTTTGAGAAGGAGGGTTTCTATGATGGAACCAGGCAGATTGGGGAGGTCATTTGTAGAAGCATCACCTTCAAAAGAACGGGTGGACTGATAGGAAAATTGTAGGTTATTCTTTAAGATTAAGATGTCTTTTCTCAATGAAGAGTCCCTTAAAATTACAGAATCAGATTTCCTGTTCAAAATAACTCAATACAGTCCTTCTAATGGCCCAGGTCCTACTGTGTTCTCTCTCCCCATTATCTCTCTGATATTATCTCTCACTACTCTCCTCTTTTTTGTTACTCTCCTGCATTTTTTTGTTGGCTACCTCGTATGCTTTGCTTCTTCTTTGCCTGAAACACTTTTCCTCCAGGTTTTTTTCCATTGGCTTAATCCTTCAATTTCAGTCTTTACTCAAAGTGAGGCCCTCACTGACTCTCCAATTTAATATTTCACACTCCCCCCTCCCCAAAATTCCAATATCCCTTCATACTTTTCTTTTTTCCCCTGATGTCTTTTACCACCTACAACACCCAATATTTACTTATTTGTTGTGTTTATTGTGGCTCCCCTTCTACCCATTAAAATATAAGCTCCTGAAGGCACAGGTATTTGTCTATTTCATGTACTACTGTATTGCATATTCTGCCCAGCCTACCATCTGGCAGCAGAGCTAGTGTTAAAGCTACCAAAGATTAAATAAATACATTGAATACATAAAGACAGCACAGGGATATTTCTGGTCTCTTCTTTTTGCATTTAAATTCTTCTTGGCACCTACGCAAGACACTTAAGCCACTTCCAGAATGAACTTCCACGTGACTTATTTATCCCAAACTCAAGTTGTTCCCCAGGAGCCTTGCATGCCCAGGGACATAATATCTCCAACAGACTTTGCTATGATTATGAACTGAAGGGCAACAGGGAGGGACTTGCAAGAGACCACAAGTACTGATCAACTCAGTGGCAAAGCCCTTCAAACTGATTGCCAGATGCACAGCCCAAATGCCTGGCTGGTTGGTTACATTTTCACTTCTCAGGAAAATGCCTTATAGTATAGGAATGTCTATAGCAACATGAAAGTGTTCATGTAGCTAACCGACAAGGAGGATTTCAGGCCCTGGGGCAAACATGTCTGTCTTTGGCACTTAAGGCATAAGGTATTTGTACACTGGAGATCACACATTCCTAGCACAATGGAGTTGCATATTCTGTTGGAGGTCACACTCTGACAGCATCTTATAAAAATTTTGGGATGCATCATCCATATCAGTATCTTTTCTTTGTTTCTCATCTGGTTCTTTACCAAGTGTAATCTTTATCCTGTCATCCTACTTTTGAACATAAGTAAGATGACCAGCTATTATCTTCTTCTTACAAATAAATTTTTGTGGCATTTATCTAATTTGATCACTTTCTGAGTTTTGAAAAGCCTCCTCTCTGATTTCCATGCATAGCCACTACTTCCTAGCATTTCCAGCATTACTCACTAGCCACACCTAACTCCTCAGTTCTGACTTTTAGGTTGGCCTCGCCTCAAAGTATTATTTAATGGTTAGTGCTCTCTAGAATTTATGTATCCTTGGTATTTTCTTCTTTTTTCTCTATACAGTCTCCCTGGATAATTACATTCAGACCTACAGACCAAAGATTCCTAAGCTATATTTCCATCTTACATATTCTCCTGAACTCCAGTTCTATAATTACAGCTACACAGGATTCATGGAATATCCCACAAGCATCTTGTATCCAATTGTTAATACTCAGCACTTCCCATCACAATTGCTCTTATTTCCATGTTTTCTATCATTGTAACACCAGAATACCCCAAAGTAACTAATTCTATACTCTTCCTTGGCTCCTTTCATTCAAAAGATCACGAAGCCTTCTCACCAAGTCTAATCCGTTCTCATGCCCACATTACTTCCTTAGGATGGGTCCTTTTTTCTCATATAGTATCTTACTATAACCTACTATCAAATCCATCCTTCATCATATCTGAGGTGAAGCTCTGAAAAGCATACTTTTTAATATCATATTCTCTCTTTGTAAAAATTTTTAATACAGCTATTTCCTTTTCTCATATAATGAAGCCCAAACTCATTTTCATGGCAAACTCTTTCACCATCACATCTTTCCTAACTCCATCCTTATTTCTTGTCATCATGTCCTCCTCTGCACACTATTATCATCTGAGATCAAATTTCTTTAGATTAGCCATGCCTCTCATCCTTGTCACAGACTGATCCAGCTCTATTAAATACCCATATTCTACTTCTTTTTCAAGGTAACTCTTTTTCCTATTTCAAATCTTGGCCAGGCATTGCCTACTATAAGAACCCTTCCTTTGACACCCACCTCATTCAAGTAGCTTTCCTAGGTTTTCCTTTGGGGCCCTTCATATTCCTCTATTAATATATTTAACCTGAATATTGAAACTTTTGAAGGCAATAACAGAATTGTAGCTTTTTATCTCCATATACCCATTCCCTAGAACTATTCTTGTTACCTAGAACACCATCCAAAAATGTTCAATGACTGAATAAATGTATTCAAGATGTATTTGGCTAAATAAATTATAATAAACTAGAGGTCCAGTGCACGAAATTGTGCATGGGTAGGGTCTCTAGTGGCTGCCTGCTGCCAGCCGGGGCCTCCCTTCCCCAGCTGCCAGCCGCTGACCAGGGCCTCCCTTCCCCAGCTGCCAGCTGCCGGCCAGGGCCTTCCTTCATTCCACGCCAACCCCCTGGTGGTCAGCACACATCATAGTGAGTGATCAAACTCCTGGTCGGTCGGACTCCCAAGAAGACACTTTTGTATATTAGGCTTTTATATATATATATTATTTTACATTGATAAAGGGATTATATCTCATTTTCATGATTATAAAAAGTAAAATTAACTTTACTGCTGCTCTTTCAACTTACATTTGCTGGTTACAAAGAAGTGGGAATGGGACAGAAACCTTCCATTTAGACATAGTCTCTAAGATAAATTTGTGTTCCATGGGCACAATGCTAGTTGTAGTGGTGTTTTGTGTTGAACTCCTCATTGACAGAGAGATATTCCTATATGATTTTCTCCTATTATTTCAGGATGGAAATGAGGTAAATGCTCTTATTTTAAAGAGATTAAATAATTAGATAAAGTATAAGAAGGTATGTAATTAGATATCTATATACTAAGGAATAGATCCCAAAGTCCTAACCCTGATTATTGATTATTATCTACTAGAGGCCCAGTGCACGAATTTGTGCACCAATGGGGTCCCTCGGCCTGGCCTGTGGGATTGGGCTAAAACTGGTTCTCTGACATCCCCCGAGGGGTCCCGGATTGTGAGAGGGTGCAGGCCAGACTGAGGGACCTCACCGGTGCACAATTGGGGCTGAGGAGAGACGTGGGAGGTTGGCCAGCTGGAGAGGGACCACAGGAGGGATCCAGGGCATGTCCATCCTGTCTCACTCAGTTCCAATCAGTCGGACCCCAGCAGCAAGCTAACCTACCAGTCAGAGCGTCTGTCCCCTGGTGGTCAATACACGTCATAGCAAGCAGTTGAGTGGCCTTAGCATATCATTAGCATATTATGCTTTGATTGCTTGAACGGACATCCAGATGCTTAGCATATTAGGCTTTTATTATATTACTAGGGGCCCGGTGCACGAAATTCGTGCACTGGGAGGGGGGTGCGGGGGGAGTGTCCCTCAGCCCAGCCTGCCCCCTCTCACATACTGGGAGCCCTCAGGTGTTGACCCCCATCACCCTCCAATCGCAGGATCGTCCCCTTGCCCAGGCCTGACGCCTCTGACAGAGGTGTCAGGCCTGGGCAGGGGACCCTCATTTTCCCCCATCACTGGTTCTGCCACCAGCCCAGGCCTGATGCCACTGGCCCAGGCATCAGGCCTGGGAAGGGGACCCCCAGACCCCTCCGATTGCCGGCTCTGCCCCTTGCCCAGGCCTGATGCCTCAGCCAGAGGCGTAGACCCCCATCACCCTCTGATCACCTGATCGGCCCCTTGCCCAGGCCTGATGCCTCCGCCAGAGGTGTCAGGCTTGGACAGGGGACCCCCACCTCCCCCCGATCACTGGCTCTGGCCCCCACCCAGGCCTGAGGCCTCTGGCCCAGGAATCATGCCTGGGCAGGGGACCCCCATCTCCCTCTGATCGCTTGCTCCACCCCCCGCCCAAGCCTGACGCCTCTGACCCAGGCTTCAGGCCTGGGCAAGGGGACCATCATATCCCCCCAATCCCCGCCTCAGCCCCCCGCCGAGGCCTGATGCCTCCGCCAGAGGAGTTGACCCTCATCACCCTCCGATCACCAATCACCGGATTAGCCCCTTGACCAGGCCTGAGACCTCTGGCAAAGGTGTCATGCCTGGGCAGGGGACCCCCAGCTCCCTGCAGTTGCAGGCTCCGCCCCTGCCCAGGCCTAACGCCTCTGGCCTAGGCGTCCGGCCCGGGCAGCGGGGACCCGCAGCTGCAGCGGCCCCGCGATTGTGGGCTTCGCTTTAGGCCCAGGCAAGGGACCCCTAGCTCCCGGGACTGCCAGCTTCGACCGTGTCCAGCTCCCATCGCTGGCTCCACCCCTACTTCCTGCTATCACTGGCCAGGGCGGCAAAGGCGCCTGATTCTCCTATCATGGCTGGGGGGCAGGGCAAAGGCGGCCCCAGGGCCGCCTTTGCCCTGCCCCCCAGCTCTTAGCTCCCCCCTGGGTTTCCAATCACTGTCAGTGGCAGGGGGCTTCTTCCTGCTTTCCCTTTCGCCTCCCTGCATTGTGCCTACATATGCAAATTAGCCGCCATCTTGTTGACAGTTAACTGCCAATCTTAGTTGGCAGTTAACTGCCAATCTTAGTTGGCAGTTAATTTGCATATAGCCCTGATTAGCCAATGAAAAGGGTATCGTCGTACGCCAATTACCATTTTTCTCTTTTATTAGTGTAGATTATTATATAATAACAAACATGAGCCCCTTATACATTCATAATCAGGTGGGGGTGTGAGATAGTGGGTTTAATAAATCAAGATGATAAAAATCTAATCCTGCCTTGCTCCCCCAAATTTATAGAAAATTTATGAGTATTTGGATGGTTGTATAGTTTCTTTCTCTTTTTTATGTATAGACAAAGTTTTTATAGAACCATTAAGTTTTTGGATCCCACACATTTTTCTTATGGGAGACATGCTTATACCTGAAGAATGGAGACTGGTTTATGAATTATAAAACGCCATTTTTATGAGATTATGGGATCACACATCAAAAGCCCATTTATTGCCATTAGTATTAATGATAACATGGGTGTTATGTTTTATGGTAAGTTTATTGCTAAACCTTTTAAAAGCTATTTGTAAAGTCAAAAGATAGAAAAACATTTTTTCCTTTAAAAGGGGATTTTGGCCTAGAAGTGCATTCCTCATCTTCAAAGCACTTACAAACACTGACACACTTAGCGTAGAAGATTTTAATAGCTTTGAAGAAAACTATTTAATGGTAAAATATGATTTTATGATCAACTTTCCTAATGCTTATTCACAAAATAATGTGACTGTGAGTGTCATTATTGTAATAGCATTTGCCACAGAATGACAACTAGCAAATTTATATATAGTAAATATTAGCACTTTCCATTTAAATCATTTTTACTCATAATGACTATCTAGACTTTCCTCATAATCAAATCTCATTCCATTTCAATTCATTAAGATGTTTATGACCACTATAATTGCAGCAGAATGGACCAACAACAAAGCAAAACTATTTTTTTACATGAAGCAACAGTCTAGACAATATTTTTTAATTGCACTGAAATAAATACCACATTCAGTGTTCCTCAAATCCTTTTCCCAATACCTTAGTTAAAAGCTCCGTTTAAACATGATGTTAATAGATCCAGAGAGATGGAAGCATGGAACAGACTGTTGAATCTCAGAGGGAAAATGGGGAGGGTGGATGGACAGGAAGAGATCAATCAAAGAAGTTGTATGCATTTATGCATAACCCCTGGACACAGACAATAGGGTGGTGAGGGCCTGGGTAGGGGGCGGGGTTGGCTAGAAGAAGTCAATGGGGGAAGCAGAGAGACATATGTAATACTTTCAACAATAAAGATTTTAAAAACAAACAAATAAATAAGCATGGTGTCTAGGCTCTTATCTTTAGCAAATCCCTATTTAAATGAATGTGAAATACAATGTCTCCTGGTGTTTACCTGATGGTCAGTGAAAATGTGCACATAAGTACATTTACATAAATCTGACCGATAGTTCCTATCGTACTTTGTTGCTTAGAAGTAGTCCAGACTTGTCTGAGGAACCACCTCCCTAATTAGTCTCTCTAGGGACCCACACAGTGTGAGCAGTTCCTGCACGTGGTGGGCCTGCAGCTCAGATGCCCAGGCCTCCTGTGGGATCACCGCTCTGGCAGTGCTTCTCCTCTGCTGACCAGCTGACTTTCTCCTGCTCACTCTGTGCAGCCCATGGAGCTTCCGGACCACTGGGATCCAGGTTCACCTGGAAGGCTGCATGTGGTTCTGTGAACACTGAGGAAACAGGGCCATTTGAATGTTAAGGGAGGGGCATGGAGACAGGAAGACCCTACATTGGGGATGGTCAAACACAGCTTCAAGCTGTCCATGGAACTACTAATCCCTCCCCAATATCTAGGCCCAGCTACCCAGCTGCACCTGATTGGCCAAGACTCTTCTGGAATTCTGAGTTTATCTCAGGGGACCTATTATGTAGCACCCCAGTCTGACTCTGGTGGAGACTCAAGTCCATCAGAAAACAAAGAATTCAATTGTGGAAACTATTCCATGGTGGTACCCTCGTCTATGCAAATCCAAGTTCACAGTCAGGCAGCTGTTTCAGTGCCTCTAAATCAGTGGTTCTCAACCTGTGGGTCACGACCCCTTTGGGGGTCGAACGACCCTTTAACAGGGGTCACCTGAATACATCCTGCTTATCATATATTTACATTATGATTCATAACAGTAGCAAAATTACAGTTACGAAGTAGCAACAAAAATAATTTTATGGTTGGGGGTTACCACAACATGAGGAACTGTATTAAAGGCTCGCGGCATTAGGAAGCTTGAGAACCACTGCTCTAAATAGTCCCCAGCAGTTAAGAAGCTCCTTAGGGGAATTCTCAGGGCCATGGCTCTCCCTGGATACCTCCAGAGCATCAGGATTTCCCATCAGATGTCCACTGGTTACTTCTGAGTGATTTGCTTCCACAAACTGGAAATGCCTGATATTTAAAGTGCTTAAATTATAAATATAACTGTGCTGTTTGTTACTCTAAACCTGAGCACTAAATGAAGCTATGAAAATATAATAACAGGATCTCCTTTCAAGATAAACATTGGATTTAGAGTGGCAACAAATAGATTTCATTAAAGGAAATGAAGGGAAATATAAATGGGTATTTCCTAAATCCCTATGATGTTTTAAACTCTATACCAGGTGCTTCTATAAGATAATCATTTCACACTTTAGGATAGAAAGTATGTTCTGAAATGACATGCTTGTTCTTTAGAAACAGCAAAAATATCCTCTACCTCATGTAGCATAGTAAAAAAACAATCAATCAAAAACAACAACGACGACAATTTGGCTCTATAATCTGACTACCTGGGTTTGAATCCCAACTCTGCTATTTACTGCTTCAATTCTCCCTTTCCTTAACTTAAAAAGAAGTAACTTTAAAGCCTTCTTTTGTAAAGAGTTCCTGCTACTAAAATGAAATTGGCATGTGCTCCTTTTTTACTAGTGGAACCTTCGCCTTATAAATTACAAATGTTCAGGCATAATTAGCAAGTTTTTGTTGGAGAGGATAAATTCTGTCTTCCAAACTGAGGTATATCCTTCCTATATAATAAAAGGGTAATATGCTAATCGACTGAATGGCGGAACGACCGGTTGCTATGATGCGTACTGACCACTAGGTGGCAGACGCTCAGCACAGGAGTTGCCCCCTGGTGGTCAGTGCACTCCCAAAGGGGAAGCACCGCTCAGCCACAAGCCTGGCTGATGGCTGGTGAGTGCAGCAGCCTGCCTCTGCGGCAGCACTAAGGATGTCCTATTACTGGCTTAGGCCCGCTCCCCGCCATCTGGTGGACATCCGCCAAGGGCTCCTGGACCGCAAAAGGGCACAGGCCAGGCTGAGGGGACTGCCCCCCACAAGTGTACAAATATTGTGCCCTGGGCCGCTAGTAAGAGAATAAAGTCCTCTAACACTTAAGAGGCCCTGAGGTCATGGTCAGCCCTTCATCTCTCAGTCTCAGGGCTCAGGTAGGATTTGCTGTTTTAATATAATTCCTAATCTTATGAGAATTATTCATAAAGCCAACACTTCTTTTTCTTTGTCTTGCAACTAGAGCCCACTCTACAAACTATCTGAACTGACAACATCCAATGGGCCACACTGTGCCACTTCGGGTGCTGGATTCTCTCCATGTCCACAGACACCTTGAAAACAGTTGTGTTGCTTGGTTTGTGGACTCCAGTGTGAAGACCATGCCCACATACCTTGTGTGTGTGTGTGTGTGTGTGTGTGTGTTTGTGTGTGTGTGTGTGTGTGGCAGGGAGGGCTGTGCTTCATGAAATCAGGTGTGCATTCTGGGAATCAAGCATCCTGTGCTCCCTTGAGTTAAGTTCTGCTGAGTCAGCATAAATTCCCAATGGATGCAGGGTCCATGCCTCTAGTCTAGGCCTGTCCTGTGTGTACCTGAAGCAAAAGTGCCCTGGTTCCCTATATTTCACCCTGCAGCATCAGCTCCCCCTGCTGGATGCCCCTGCCCCACCCGACCCCGCCCACCCAGACTCTGGTCTTGAAGGTTGCCCTCTGGAACTGTGTGCTCAGGCTGATCCTCCATTTCCAACTTTCTCCTTCCTCTCCACCCCAGTGAAAGAGTGTAGTTCTGGCTTCCCATTGCAGAGCAGCCTCTTTTCAACTGGCTACATTTTAGAAAAGATGTGATAAACTGATCTACTCCAGAGAAGTAGCTGCTAACTGCATGGTCCTTCCCTAGCAATGTTGTTCATTTTGCCAGGGAATTATGAGTGTAGAAGTGTTGACCTGAAGGGCCTCCCTCCGGTTTCTCAATGCAGGCAAAGGAGAACAAGGCAGGGACCTCTTCCAGTGGCCTCTGGGACCGCCTTCCTCACCCTCCTCCTGCTCTGATGTCTGGGAGTTTATGTTTCTGTAGTATCATTACTGTGGCAATATTTTCATTCTTTCTATGTTGATAGGTTCATTATGCGTTGTGTTAATATAATTCCTCATCTATTTATGAGAATTATTCGTAAAGCCAACACTTTTTCTTTTTCTTGCCCAGCCACTATAAAAAAACAGAAATGATTTAAATCTCTATAGCTATTTGTAAATAATACCATCTCAGCTGTTTGCATAATAATAGCTGATGTGTAGAAATTCAGTTGTACACATGTACGGCTTTACTACTCAGTAAGTGCACAGAGAACTCAATTCTATGATTTCTGCAGAGGTTAGCATTTCTCTGCTTTCTTGCCATAGGATCATTTTTCTCCACTTCCCCGAGGGCATATCTTGATGGAGGTCTTCTCTTAATGGCCGCATAGAGTTTAGGAGACAGTAGCATTTACTCCTGTCAACTTCTCCTTGAGCATCCTTCGACTCAGTGCTTCAGGCACTGGGGGCAGCTGACAGCTTCTCTCTGCACCGACCTATCTCACTTCCTTCAGCACTCTGGGGCCACTGGTCTTAACCCCACCTCCTTTTCATGGCTATGTCTAGTCACATTGTCCCACAGGATGCTGTCCTAACTGCATTATGTTCCATCCTGGCACATATATCTACCAAATGAAAAATAACTCAATTAAAGCCGGGCAAAAATCAGGAAACGTGAAACCCTTTCATTGTAATTTTACCCCAGCACAGAGCACACAGCGGAGTTTTCCTGTCAATTCTGTGACTCCCAGATAGTTTTCCACTGTGCTGCTCAGCTTTCAATCGGTGGGATAAATAGGAAGGAATAAGGGATGCCTAGAGTAGCAGGCATAGGAGCCACAGTTTCTAACGGAATATTTAGAAAATGGGGCCTATTAATATCAAAGAATATGCAGGAAATTTTACAAGATGCCTTAATTAAAATCATTCCTTATTCCTGCAGGACTCAGGTCCTCACCTAGATAGAGGAAAATGGAGCTAGTTCTATAAAAATAGACTCATGACTTTGGTGTTGATTTATGTTTATTGTAAATATACTAGACACATCACTGGCCAAACATGTGCAGCATTTAAATAGTACTAGAGAATGACACAGCACCTCCTCATGGGATTGTGTTTTCACATCTTGTGACCAGTGCATCAATTAGATTTTAGGAAAAAACACTCCTCGAAGAAGCTGTTCTTTCAATACAAGCTTCTCCAAGTCTTTTTGGGAGGGCCATGATTACAATTTTTGTAAATTCAATCATTGTTATCTTGTAAAGACCCTCATTTTATTTTAATGTTTTTTAACTTTTTTATGGCAATAAATGGTTTGAAGATGATTTTTTTTCTTTGTCATATTGCTTGTTTGGTGTCAGGATATAAAACAAAATGAATGTGTGTACATACAAGTACAGACATATACGTTGGAACATAATTCAGGCACACACACTGAATTTTATAAAACTGGTTTTATAGAGAGAGAGCCATAATTGAATTTTTCCAAACACTGATGTAGGTTACTATTAAGATCAGTAGGAATGAGCAAGTTCTACCTGGGAGGTTATGCTAACAGACTTCATTTGCACATCTTAGGAAGGCTGGAGTGTTTATCTGGAAGATTCCATGTAATTTCTGTGGTACTTTTAACTGGAGATTAGTACTGATGACCTCTTAGGTTACTGATACCAAAAGATACAGAAAAACTGGAAGAATCTATACTAATAAAAGCCTAGGTGGCCCTCAGACCCTTGCACCCTTACATCATCACAAGATGGCTGGCAGGGGAGGGCAGCTGGGAGCAAACAGGCTGGCAGGGGAGGGCAGTTGGGAGCAAACAGGCAGGCAGGCAGGTGAGCGGTTATAAGGCAGCAGTCCCGGATTGTGAGAAGGATGTCTGACTGCCAGTTTAGGCCCAATCCTGGTCCCAGATTGGAGAGGGTGCAGGCTGGGCTGAGGGACACCCTCTCCCCCGCCACAACCCCAGTGCTTGAATTTCATGCACCGGGCCTCTAGTAGTATTATATTAGCTCCCTTACATCCAAGGATATCACTGCTGGAGATCCCTGCTCCTGGGAGTCCCCAAAGGGTCTTTTCTTGTACTTAAGGAAAAAACTTATCTTTTTAGGAAAAAAATCAGCACCATGTGAAGCCTAAGTGAATCAGGGCTTCTTTTTTACTGAAGTGCATTTCTAATCTAGTCATTGATATGTAAGAGTAACCTTCATTTTCTGATGAAAAAAAAAGCTAAGGCTCAATGATGAAGAAGAGAGTTGCTCAGGTTCACCTTGACAAGAAAAGCACGGTGGGGGAGGCAATTTAAATGATCTAGGTCCCTTACCTCTTAATTCATTGCTTTTTTGAAAAGGATGTTTCTTTTGTTTGGCAATACTATTAATAAGCATGTTTTATATAAACTTTCACTGGTGCTTCTCTGTGTATGTTTAACTTTTCCTGAGAGGCATTTACAGATCAAATGAGAGTCTCATAATTTCTGATATAAAAATTTCCAAGGGTTATTACCCACTTTTGTCTCCTTTCTAGAGAAGAAATTGTTGGCAATTTCATACACTTCTCTTTCCTTTGTTAAAGATCTCTTCAGAGATTATCAAGGTCATATCCAGATTGAAATTTCAATTGTGGAATTTTCTGAGCACCCAAATGGATTATGTTGCTTCTATGATAAAAAGTACTTTTATTTAAATGCAGATGAGTATATGTGACAAGCTACTTATGAAACATTTTGAGAGACACTTTATCCCCTCCAGGTGGAGAAAATTGTCATTGAGCTCTTAATGGAATTGACAAATTCTACTACACATCTTATATCAACTTTATCCCTCACTCTTTACAAAAACTGTTTCAATGTTTCTGTTCTCCTGACCCCACCCCCATCTTTCTTCCCTTGTCCTCACTCTTTTATGAAGTGACTTCATCCCCTCCTATCCAGAGAAAATAGAAGACATCAGAAGATAACTTGTTCAGCTTCTACCTTCAAAACCATTAACATCCCAGATCTCCTCCATTCCCCATAGTGATGCGGGTGCTCCAGGGGTCCCAGACCACAAGGTCTGCAACTCACTGTGGGTTCTTAGCTTCACGCAGGAAGTTAAGAATTTAAACGAGAACCAATGTAAACTTTAAAGTGAAAGTGCATTTATTAGTGAAGTGCGAAAGAGTGGTCTAATTCACAGATCCACCTAATGGTATTTACTTCTTTTATTGAGGCTCTTTTAATCCAGGTGTAGGGCATTTAATATGGGTGATGAATATTCAGGACTTTGCTAGTAGGGAGGAGAGGGGAGACTTCTCATAAGAGCTGGTGGGCCCTTTTGTAGCCTTTTTATGGACTTTCTGTCTCTATAATGAGGCTAGGGGTCACAGTAAGGTGAAATTAATTGCCTGTTGGATCTAGCTGGTCTCTGCATGTTCTAAGCCATAAATTTGTTGGGAGTGATCTTACTATCTCCTTGTTACTCCCTGTAACCCTTATAGGTTACAGCCATTTCACCACATACCCTATCTGAATCTATAATAATAAAAGTGTAATGCTAATTAGACCAGACGTCCTTCCAGAAGACCTTCTGGACGACCTTCTGTATGACCTTCTGGACAAAGCTGGGGCTGCGAGGGAAGCCGGGTCCCGGGTGCCTGCCAGTGGCCGGAGGAAAGCCTGGGTCCTGGGTGCCAGAGGGAAACTGGTGCCGGCAGCCGGGGGAAAGGAAGGCCTACTCTTGTATGAATTTCATGCATTGGGCTTTAGTATTATAATAGAAGAAATACCTCCCTTTAATTTCCCATTCAAAGCTCATCCTCCTGCCTGTACTCTGGATCCCACTCCTCTGATCTTCTGGGGGAACTCAGTCTAATGATTATTCCTCTTGCTTTCTCCTTTGTTTTCAACCACTCCTTCTCAGCTGGCTCCTTCCTTTCATTTATTAAATGTACTCAAATCTCTCCTATCTCAAAAAAAGAACCAAATCCCTTAACCCTACCTTCCCTTCCAGTTAACACACTGTCATCTCTTATCGTAACCAACTTGTTGCAATGGTCATTCATATGTTTTCTCCTTTATCTCCCACTCATTCCTCAATCCAATTAATTCTACCCCCCACTCCACACACACACACTGAAACTATTTTCTGTAAGTTTATCAATAATTTTTAAAGATTTAGATTTACATTTAGTGATAAGAAAGGATGTTTTGATACAGTTTTGAGTGAAAAAAATAGCTTACAAAATATGGTATATATTATACATGATATAGTATAATCTATTGACTTTTTTTGGTGTATAAGCCTATGAATTTTAGATTCATGTAACTACTACCACAATACAGAAAAGTTTGATCACTAGAAAAAACTCATTCACACTATCGTCCAATCCCACAACACTTAAGCTCTAATAACTATTGTCCTTCATCGCTATAGGTGTTTTCTTTTTGAGAATGTTACACAGATGGAATCATCAACACTAATAAAAGAGAAAAATGGTAATTGGCGTATGAGCTACCCTTTTCATTGGCTAATCAGGGCTATATGCAAATTAGCTGCCAACTAAGATTGGCAGTTAACTGCCAACAAGATGGCGATTAATTTGCATATGTAGGCACAATGCAGGGAGGCGAAAGGGAAAGCAGGAAGAAGCCCCCTGCCACAGACAGTGATTGGAAACCCAGGGGGGAGCTAAGAGCTGGGGGGCAGGGCAAAGGCGGCCCTGGGGCTGCCTTTGCCCTGCCCCCCAGCCATGATCGAAGAATCAGGTGCCTTTTCCGCCCTGGCCAGTGATAGCAGGAAGTAGGGGTGGAGCCAGCGATGGGAGCTGGGCACGGTCGAAGCTGGCAGTCCCAGGAGCTAGGAGCCCCTTGCCTGGGCCTAAAGCGAAGCCAGAGGCGTCAGGCCTGGGCAAGGGGCCGATCCTGCGATTAGAGGGTGATGGGGGTCAACGCCTGAGGGCTCCCAGTATGTGAGAGGGGGCAGGCTGGGCTGAGGGACACTCCCCCCCCCCCCCACACACACACCCAGTGCACGAATTTCGTGCACCAGGCCCCGAGTATAGTATGTGACTTTTTGACTGTCTTCTTTCACTCAGCCTAGTGCCTTTGCGTTTCATCTAAGTTTTGTGGACCAATAGTTCATTCCTCTTTATTGACGAGTAATATTGTATTGTATAGATGTATCACAGTTTGTTTATCTATTCACTTATTGAAGAACACACACTTGAGTTGTTTCCTTTTGGGGGCAATTAGAGCAGCCATTGAAATTAGCTTATAGGTTTTTGTGTGAGCATAAGTTTTTTATTTCTCTAAGGTAAGTACACAGATATGAAATTGCTGGGTTATATGGTAAGTATACACTGAGTGGCCAGATTATTATAACCACCTGACGTTTGAAGGCAAATTAGCTATGATTTTGTGCTGAAGTTGCTAGAGGGCCAGACCATTATAAATAGGGAAGCAGGTTGTTTACCACGACAGTAGAAGTGATTTTTTTCTGAAGATATGGGTAAACAATGCGATTTAACAACCTTTGAACGTGGGGGAGATATATACTAGGGGCCCGGTGAACGAAATTCATGCACTGGGTGTGTGTGTGTGGTGGGGGGGAGTGTCCCTCGGCCCAGCCTGCCCCCTCTCACATACTGGGAGCCCTCAGGCATTGACCCCCATCACCCTCCAATCGCAGGATCGGCCCCTTGCCCAGGCCTGACGCCTCCGCCAGAGGTGTCAGGCTTGGACAGGTGACCCCCATCTCCCCCCGATCACTGGCTCTGGCCCCCGCCCAGGCCTGAGGCCTCTGGCCCAGGAATCATGCCTGGGCAGGGGACCCCCAGCTCCCCGTGGTTGCAGGCTCCGCCCCTGCCCAGGCCTGACACCTCTGGCTTAGGCGTCCGTCCCGGGCAGCGGGGACCCACAGCTGCAGCGGCCCCAGGATCCTGGGCTCCGCTTTAGGCCCAGGCAAGGGACCCCTATCTCCTGGGACTGCCAGCTTCGACCGTGCCCAGCTCCCATCGCTGGCTCCACCCCTACTTCCTGCTATCACTGGCCAGGGCGGAAAAGGCACCTGATTCTCTGATCAAAGCTGGGGGGTAGGGCAAAGGCGGCCCCAGGGCCGCCTTTGCCCTGCCCCCCAGCTCTTAGCTCCCCCCTGGGTTTCCCATCACTGTCAGTGGCAGGGGGCTTCTTTCTGCTTTCCCTTTCGCCTCCCTGCATTGTGCCTACATATGCAAATTAGCCGCCATCTTGTTGGCAGTTAATTTGCATATAGCCCTGATTAGCCAATGAAAAGGGTAGCTCGTACGCCAATTACCATTTTTCTCTTTTATTAGTGTTGATATATATATATATATATATATATATATATATATATATATATGTAATGTTTAACTTTATAAGGAACTGCCAAACTATTTTTCATAGTGCCTTTGCCATTTTGCATGCCCATCAGCAAAGTATAAAACTTTCTGTTGTTCTGAATCTTCTCCAGCACTGCATACTGTTAGTATTTTTTATTTTAGCGAACCCAAGAGGTGTATAGTGGCATCATATCATAATTTTTTTTAATTAAATCTTTATTATTCAGATTATTACATTTGTTCCTCTTTTTTTTTCCCCCCATAACTCCCCTCCTCCCAGTTCACGCCCCACCCTCCGCCCTCACTCCCCACCCACTGTCCTCATCCATAGGTGCAGGATTTTTGTCCAGACTCTTCCCACATCTCCCACACCCCTTTCCCCCCCAAGAATAGTCAGTCCATTCCCTTTCTATGTCCCTGATTCTATTATAATCAACAGTTCATTCTGTTCATCAGATTATTTATTCACTTGATTCTTAGATTCACTCGTTGATAGATGCATATTTGTTGTTCATAATTTGTATCTTTACCTTTTTCTTCCTCTTCCTCTTCTTAAAGGATACCTTTCAGCATTTCATATAATCCTGGTTTGGTGGTGATGAACTCCTTTAGCTTTTCCTTATCTGTGAAGCTCTTTATCTGACCTTCAATTCTGAATGATAGCTTTGCTGGATAAAGTAATCTTGGTTGTAGGTTCTTGGTATTCATCACTTTGAATATTTCTTGCCACTCCCTTCTGGCCTGCAAAGTTTCTGTTGAGAAATCAGCTGACAGTCGTATGGGTATTCCCTTGTAGGTAACTGAGTTTCTTTCTCTTGCTGTTTTTAAGATTCTCTCTTTATCTTTTGCTCTTGGCATTTTAATTATGATGTGTCTTGGTGTGGTCCTCTTTGGATTCCTTTTGTTTGGGGTTCTCCGCACTTCTTGGACCTGTAAGTCCATTTCTTTCACCAGGTGGGGGAAGTTTTCTATCATTATTTCTTCAAATAGGTTTTCAATATCTTGCTCTCTCTCATCTTCTGGCACCCTTATAATTCTGATGTTGGTACGCTTGAAGCTGTCCCAGAGGCTCCTTACACTATCCTCGCATTTTTGGATTCTTTTTTCATTTTGCTTTTCCGGTTGGATGTTTTTTGCTTCCTCGCATTTCAAATCATTGACTTGATTCTTGCGCTCCTCTGGTCTGCTGTCGGGCGTCTGTATAATATTCGTTATTTCAGTCCATGTATGCTTAATTTCTAGTTGGTTCCCCAATATAAGGTCGAGGGTCTTATTAGTTTTCGTATAGATCTCATTAAGTTTATCAGCAGCTTCTAAACAGTTCTTGAGAGACCTTAAAAGTGTGGTTCTGAACTCTATATCTTCCATTGACAATTTTGTCCTGTTTCTTTGTCTCCGCATTTTGTTATGCTTCCTTGGTGCACCCCCTAGTGGTCTTTGTTCGCAGTCTTATAGTTAAATCTTGATTGTTGTAGCTAATTCCAGGGAGGGTTTGACCTCCAGGCCAAGTGGCTATCATCATATCATAATTTTAATATGCATTTCTTTACTGGATAATAGAATTGGGAAAATTCTATGTGATTATTTACCATATATGTTTTGTCTTTGATAGTGTTTGTTCAAAACTTAAGCCCATTTTAAAATTGGCTTGTTCTCTTCTTACTGTTGAGTTTTGTGAGGTTCTTTATGTTTTCTGATTGCAAGTAATTTGGTAGATATGTGATTTGCAGTTATTTTCTCCCAATACATAGCTTTCTTTTTAATTTTTAAAAATTGAATTTATTGGGGTGACATTGGTTAATAACATTATATAGGTTTCTGGTATACAAGTCTATAATATATCATCTGTGTTCACCACCGAAGTCAAGTTTCCTTCATCACCATTTACTACCCACCCCCTTTACACACTTCTACCTCCTCCCACCCATATTTCCCTCCGGTAATCACCATAATATTGTCTGTGTCTATTTGTTTTGTTTTCTTGCTTCATCTTGACACCGTTTTCACCCAGCCCCAAACCCCCCAACCCTCTGACAGCTGCCAGTCAGTTCTGTGTATCTATGAGTCTGTTTCTGTTTTTTTATTTTGTACATTAGATTCCAGATATTAGTGAAAGTCGTATGATACTTGTCTTTCTCTAACTGGCTTATTTCACTCAGAAAAATACTCTCCATATCCATCCATGCTGTCACAAAGGATACGATTTCCTTCTTTTTTACAACAAAGTGGTATTCCTTTGTGTAAATGTACCACTGCTTTTTTGTGTGTGTTTTTTTTGTTGTTGTTGTTGTTTTTTGTTGTTGTTTTCCTACTTAACTACTGATGGGTGCTTAAGCTACTCCCAAATCTTGGCTATTGTAAGCAAGGCTGCAATGAACATAGGGGTGCATATATTCTTTCAAATTAGTGCTTTAGGTTTCCCAGATATATTCCCAGAAGTGAGATCACTGGGTCATAATGTAGTTCCACTTTTAATTTTTTGAGTTTACTCCATACTGCTTTCCACAGTGGCTACACCAGTCTGCATTCCCGCCAAGAGTGCACAAGGGTTCCCTTTTCTCCACATTCTCACCTACACTTGTTTGTTGATTTATTAATGATAGCCATTCTGACAGGTTTGAGGTACTATCTCATTATGGTTTTTATTTACATTTCTCTGATGATTAGTGATTCGGAACATCTTTTCATATGTCTATTGGCCATTGGTATGTCCTCTTCAAAGAAGAGTTTATTCAAGTCCTTTGCCATTTTTAAATAGGATTGCTTGTTTTTTTGGTGTTGAGTTTGATAAGTTCTTTATAAATTTTGGATATTAACCACTTATCAGCTATATCATTGGCAAATATGTTCTTCCATTCAGTGGATTCTCTTTACCTTTTGTTGATGGTTTCTTTGCTGTACACAAACTTCTTACTTTAATGTAGTCCCTTGTATTTATTTTTTCTTTTGTTTCCCTGAACCAAGGAGATATATCAGCAAAAATATTGCTATGGGAAGTGTTCGAGATTTTACTCCCTATATTTTCTTCTAGGATTTTTATGGTTTTGAGTCTAACATTTAAGTGTTTAATTCATTTTGAGTTTATTCTAGTGTATCTTATAAGAAGCTGGTCTAGGGTCATTTCTTTGCATGTATCTGTCCAATTTTCCCAACACTAGTTTATAATAGACTATCTTTAGCCCATTGTATGTTCTTGTTTCCCTTGTCACATATTAATTGATGATAAAGGCATGGCTTTATTTCTGGGCTCTTTATTCTGTTCTATCGATGTACACATGCACAAGGCCCTCTTACCAGTGCTGGGCTGGGAGGCAGGTCAGCAAAAGTATGAAGGCACTCTGAGATCCACCTCCATTTGCCTTGCCTGCGGACTGCCTTTTAGGTGAAGTCACTGAAAGAGCCTCTGGTAGTACTTGAGTTGCATGACGTAGGTTCACAGTGGGTCACCAGGTAGGGGCAAGTGGTGTTCACCAGATTGATTCAGTTTCAGACTCGGTGCCAGTGCTGGGTCTGAGCCACTCAGCAAGTATCCCCAGGTATACCAGTCTAGCTGCCACCCACTGGCTGTTTGCACATTGTAGAGTTGAGGCAGGGTTTCAGGAAGTCATCAGGGTGAGGCCCGAGAGCTTATCAGGCCAAACAGACCAATGTTTGACCTTGTGAAGAGAGGGCTGTGCTTCAGTCAGGCATGTGAGAGGAAAATGGTCCCTGCCCTGGAGCCATACAACTCAGTCCACCCCAGAATCTGCTGGGAGAGTAATTTTATATGAACAATATTTGTACAACTTCGTGTTGCCATAGATATATCTGGGGTATCTGTGGTTGCTAGGTACTATGTTAGAGGCATTAATATGTATGATCTGCTCACCGTGGTTATTATTTTATGTAAAAGATCAAATTTTTTTCTAATTGATATTTGAATTAGTGATACTCTTTTGACTAACATGTATATGCTTTCTCTTTCCTTCTGTGACCAATGACAAGTAAAAGAAAGAATTATTCAATTTAATGAATACTTACCTAACAGAAGAAATAAGGGTGAATGTATTACTTTATCTGGATGGCCATATTGCTCAGTAAGAAGGAAAGGATGGGTATCATTGCATAACTGGATGTTGCTACCACAATGAATGTACCCAGATACCTGCTTTCAGTGATTTTAAAATACTCTATAAAATTTCATATATACTCATGAATATTAAAGAAGGAAAGCTTTAATCTGATATAAATTGTTGTCATTTGAGGAACAGGTACTACATCATGGAATAAAAGTACAATAGGGTGTAGGAACTGTGGGTTTAAATAAAGGAGGAAATTCCTGCTTAAAAGAGGTATTAAAATATCTGGTAAATAGGACTTTTTCAAACTACTCCCACTTCCTGCCCACCCAGAGTTTCTGAGATGCCTCCATACCACCAAGTGTGTTCTATTTTTTGGGAATAACAAAGCAGTGGAAAAAGGAGACTAATCTAAATCACAAGTCTTAAAGCTGCTTAGAACAAGCAACTCTGGATATCAGATCTTTCTACTGATCTTACTAAATAAGGTCTTTGAATTTTGTTTCTGTTTCTTCCCCCTTTCAGGGTGCTTTTCAGGAAACAATGATCACATTTTGGCAATTCATCATAAGAGGAGTGGGAAGCCAGCATTTCTTTATCACCATTCACAAGACATGGAGAAGAGCCTGGATATAGCTCCACAGAAGATATATAAACATTCTTCTTCTGAAACTCAAATAAACAAAAACCACCAAATTGTTAAGTCAGCATTTCTTAGGCCTGCGCATGATCCATCTCTCAATCTGTTGGCCGTGGCTGGTCAAGACCTTGAAGTTGAAAACCTTCCAATCCCTGCAGCAAATGTAATTGTGGTGGTAAGTACTGCACTTAACTGATGTTTATGCTGGTGCTTTTCTCTGTGGTTGATGCTGAAAAAAAAAAAAAGAAGAAAACTAATGATGAATAGTTATCTTTGGATCGTATTGACTTTTTTTTTTTTTACCACAAGACTTCTCATTCTCTAATATTTCTTTTTTGTTACTTTATTGTTGTTTCTTGGCTTCATCTTGAATATGATGAGCCCAAGGAATAGGAAGCTTTGTCTGCATCCTCTGTGCATTGCACAGTGCATAGTGCATAGTAGGTGCTTAATAAATATTTGAATTAAAAATTGCTTTAGGCAGGTCTTACAAGTATAGCAGATCACATCCTACACTGAGCCTCCTGCCTTCTGTGATAATCTCTTCTAAGCAGATATGCCTTAATATCTCCATACAGGTAAGCAATACTTATGGAAAGTCTCTGGTCACTTTACTCACATTGTAAAAGTGAAGAGTCCCCTGAAAGGGAAGAAGTATCATAGGTGGAGGGTGGTTTTCTGTCACTGGAGTAAATAAGATGGTTTGGGGGTAGTTGATGGATAATATTCCTAACATCACTGAACAAACATTGCTCTTTGTTAGTCAAGACGGTGCAATGGTCCCATTGCTTACATTCTTAGGGTATGCAACCCAGGCCTGAGGTTCCCAATTTGTGGAGGTATCATGGCTTAAATACATACTGAGGTTGATACACTGTTTAGATGATAGTCCCTCTCAAGTTTAAAATTACTATAGGAGGCTCCACATCAAAACTACAGATCAGTAGCTAACTGATATTGCATATGTTGATATGCAATATAAATATGTTGATTATATTTTGGAGCAGATAATTCAGTGAAGCCATGTTTGCATTTTGGAAACCTCTCTCTGGAGAAAATATAATGAAATTTAACAAGCTTTTTTCCTTTTTAAAATTTTTTTATCTGCTATATATTGGATACTTTACTTAGTATTAAGAATAAAAGACCCATTTATTGATGTTTTCAAATAGCCTACATTGAATATTTATTATATTCCAGTCTTTATTTGGGGTATCTAGAAATAGAGACAATTAATATGGAGCCTCTTAATTTTATTTGAGAAATGCATGGAGATAAGTGTCAGTAATTCAATAAAAATCATAAATTGAGATGCAAGATGAGCTCTTGTTAAGAGAAAATCTGTGAGTCATCTGCCTCTTGAAATACTTGAACAAATTTTCTGCATTTACATGAGTAACAGATGTTCTGAAGGTGCAATCCATGTATTTGGTAAAGGTAAATGATGTTAATGATGTCGCTGTATTTGCATATGCCTGTGATAATGCTAGAGCTCATGGGAAATAGTTTCTCTAGTAGCCATCATATACCCATAGTTGTGAACTCTTAAAGTCACTGTGAATTACAGTTCAAGAGGTTTGTTCTATCTTGTAATGTCATATACTGTCTAGTTAATTTAATATCATGCAGGATAAAAAGCATCAATGAGGAATTCTGGCATGTAATTTCACTTTTAGTTTATTTGTGGTTTGGAAAGTCATGAAAAAGATGTGCTTTTTTTTTGCGGGGGGGGGGGGGGTGATGATAACAAAGATGCAATAGGCTATTTCACTGCATTACCTTCCCTAATTACTCTTAAACTATTTCTAACCATTCTGTGGCTTTGATAGTTTGCAACAATTGCTAGTGCTAATGTTTCCTATAATCCACTTACATTACTTAAACTCGGAAGAAACTCATGATTGGTGCCAATTTACAGACCAGAAAATCAAGGCCCCAGATCAGGAACTTCCTCCAGGTGACGCTGTTAGTAGTAAGTGCAACAGGCAGAATTAAAATCCTAATTTGTTTGACTTCAAATCTCAAACACTTTAAATTTTACCATAAGTCACTTAGTTTGCTTTGGGAAGGTGGTATTATAAATTTTTTCAACAGAAACTTTAACTTTATGAATTACACTTTGTTTAAGCTAAAGGTAATGTTGACTGTTATTCTCTGAAAATATAGTCATTGATAGTTAGATGTTAATGTTTGGGGCCAGAGGGTAAAAGGCAAAAGATCCATGATGGCCATGGATCTTTATTATAAATAATAATAAAAATGAATTATTCTGTCAAATTCTATTTTAGTTTTAAGAAAGCCTAGGGGAAAAAATCTGTACTCAACTTTGGCAATTTGATTAAATTTTTGCTTTTATCTTAACTTACCCTAAATGCTTTATGTTAAACTATAAGGTCTTATATAATCACCTTTGTAAAAAATCCCCAAATATTTGCATTTTGGTAAGCTTTGTGCTTACGTTTTTGAGATATTATTGTATCCCTGGAAAATAGTCTTGAAGTAGCAATTCCATTCTTGAGTTTGGCATCCTGACAGTCATACTGTCACCATCTGTTGCTTTTCTCCATTCCTAGCTACTAAAGCAGCAAGGAGGATGCTCAAACACATGCTGGAAATGTTAGAGGTCGAGTTTAGGCAATGTCTATATGAAGTTTCAATACTGGACCACTCAGCACCTCTGCTTGTTTTGGATCACTTGTACTCAACGCTAAAATGACTGAAGTCTTAAGAGAACTGATTTAATTGATTATCACACTAATTGGACATTGACTATCTTTATGTAAAGTGTTTTAGTAATATTTTCATTCTGACTCCAAAAGTAATACTTTCATAGTATTTCAGAATAGTTAGCAATATGGAAAAGGAAAAAGAGGAAATAAAAATAATTCTTAAGTGTTAGAGAATAATGTCATCTTAATATATGTGTCTGTATAACCTTTTAAATATGTGGGTGTAGACTTTTTTAACAAAAAAATGGAATCTGTACACATAAAGTTTTGTATTTTATTTACTTTGTTTATATATTGGACACAGAAGTATAATTTTTAGAATTACAAGATCAAATGTACTAAATCAAGTCTATGCTATGCTGGATTATGAAAAATAACCAAGTTATAGGAAACAGTATATTTTTGGTGAATAACTAACATACATAAGTCATGGAGAAGAATAATAAGTAATATCTATAAGAAACCAATGTCATCAGATCCAAGGCAGGTCTGCCCTGGCACAGTCTGGAATGTGTGGGTTCTTGGTTTCACAACATGAAATGGTGATTTTGAGAGTACGTTTATTGAAGCTGGTGACAGTGAAACCAAGAAAGGACTTAAGATAGAAAAGGCAAGAACATAGCAACAGGAGTGAATCCTGCATTGGCCGTTTGTACTGTGAGGAAGAGTCAAGCCTAGGCTAGGCTTCATTGGCCCTTTAGAAAGAAAGACACAGAGGCAGAGAAGTGAGCCAGCTGGATTGCGTGGATTCAAAAAACAAGTTACAGAGGCAAAAGGGGAACCCTTGGTTCAGGGGATTAGCCTGGGAGGAGCTTTTGCTGCCTACTGCTCCCCTAGTTGCAAGTCTCCTGGGAACCCTTAGACTTAGAGCTTAGGAGAAAGAAAGCAAAGATGCACACCTGTGGAAAGAAGGGTGGGGGGAGACACAGGTGTGTGCCAGAGAGATTGAGCACTGGGTCTTTCATCTTAAGGGCTTTTATATATTTTCTAAAGGTGGGAATTTCAGGTGAGCTCTTAGGAGAGGATGTCAGTATGAATATTCATCAGCTCTCCAGATGTGTCCTTGATATGCTGATGAATCAAAAGGAGTTAATAGAGGGATAAGGGTCATTCTCTGGTTAGTTTTACCTTCCAAGAATGTCACCCGAACAGGGACCAAGACCAAGGCAGGTCTGCTCCAGCATGGACTGGAATGTGTAAAATATTTGTTCCTACGTGTCCTGGTTAGGGAAGTAAGACCTTGTGCTTCTTTATCTGTCTGCAAGTTGCTCAACCATTTATCTGTCTGTTTCCTCATTCCACTTGCCAAGGAATTTTTGTAGCTTCTTACTATCCTGCCTCACCAAGAATAAGCAGGAGCCACTGGATTATCAGACATGCAGACGTTTTTTAAATGGACACCTAATCCTTGCTTCTTAAAATACTCATTCATTCAAAAATAGTATTGAGTGCCTCCTCAATAAAGTAGACTCTGGGGATACAAGAGTGGGAAGATAAACAAGGTTATTTCAGCCATATAATTTACATTTTAATAGAAGAAGAACAAAATTGAGCAAACAACTGGACATAATTTCAGATGGTGGTTAAGTGCAATGAAGAAAACAGAGTTACAAGGCAGGGAGAAAGTGGCGGAGACGACATTATATTGGATATTGAGGGATTCTGTTTGATAATCCGGGATATGTAGGGACTGAATCAACATAGAGCTCCTACATGGAAACCATGTGATAAAAGAATAATTTTGGAATCAGCAGAACTGTGTTGGAATCCCAAATCACATACGTAATAATCGTGTTCCTGCAGTGATTTACTTAACATCTCTGTATCTCAGTTTCCTCATTTGTGGAAAAGTGATACCAATAATATCCATCCTATAGAATTGTTTCTGGAATGGAATGAGATAAAGCATTCAAGGAGCTTAGTATCATGCTTGACACAAAGTAAGATCCTTATAAAAATTGGAGGCTATTATTATTATTATTATTATTATTATTATTATATGGAACAAGGGAAAATACATCTTTCTGGACTTACTACCAAGAATACTTGTATTTCTCCTGAGCCTCTGGTTGGCTTATAATTCTATCTTTTCAGTGCTGTGAATCATGTTTCCCTTTTACTCTTGACTGCTAAAAAGCTGAGAGCTAAATTTGTGGTCTACCTCTAGCAAATGTAGAGAACTTTATTGAGTGCTTTATTTATTTTGTGAACTGACTTGACTCTTGGCTGGATGCTTTCTTTTCTTCACTTGTTTTTCCTTTTAATTCAATTTCCTCAATTCCATACTTTATATTCAATTTTATTTTGTTTTCTATGTGATTTTTGTAAGCTACCATACATCTTTTCTCTAATATGTCCTAAACAAATAGTCATATAACAAAGTAGCAATCAGTACGGACAAGTTGAGTTTGAATGTTACACAGCAGGAAATCCCCTTACCGGAAGAATTTGTTTACCCATCAGGTTTGCAGAAGTAAAATATAGTTCATATGAAAGAACTACAATGTGTTATAATGATCTGTTTGGCTCACTGCTCAGTAGGCCCCAACCTCAGCCAATCCCAATGTCAGGGCATAATCCCTTGTGAGCAGTTTAACACAGTTAGAACAGAATGGTTTTATTTTATTTTATTATATTTTATTTTATTATATTTTATTTTATTTTATTTTATTTTTTATTTTAATTGATTTGAGAGAGAGAGGAAAGGGAGGGAGAGAGAGGGAGAGAAACATTGATGTGAGAAAGAAACATTGATATGTGCCCCAACCAGGGACCAAATCCACAACCTAAGTATGTGCCCTAACCTGGAATTGAATCCACAACCTTTTTGGTGTAAGGGATGATGCTCCAACCAGCTGAGCCATGTGGTCAGAGCAAGAATGGTTTTAGGAGACATCCTAGGTTCACATGCCACTAGCATGTGTTCTGCCACTAGCTATCTTTGAGATCTTGGACAAGTCAATGAACATTCTGAGTCTTTGTTTCTTCATTATAGTGGTAATTGTAATACCTGACCATCTGCTGCTTTTCATCCTTTCTAGAATTTGTGAATTTGTACTGTAAAGCATAGCACATTGTCATAATGTCAGCTGTCAAAATCATGGTGGTGGTGGATGATGATAATGTCAATTTTGTTGCTGATCTACTCTGATCTTGGGGTAAAATCCCAGTATTGTAATGGGCTTCTTGCATTGGACAAATCTAGAAGGTTTAAGCCAACAGCATCGCCCAGAGCCCATACAGCCACATGGGGTGGTCCTGACTAAAGCCCTGCTTATATTGCATTACTAATTACATGGTTCTTGACCTAATTTTACAAACTGCACTTGCCTGATCACCAGCCCAAGAGTCTGTTGACTCCCTTAGTGTGGACTTGGGGTGCACAGGTGGGAAAGAAGGTAGATTTAATTAAAAATACAAGTTCCCACTGTAGTTTGTGCCATCTCTCAGGTGTCCTGGAGCAGGAAAAAAAAAGTTGCCAACTACCAACTCAGAATATAAAAAGCAGAATTGAAAGTTGATTATATTTCTTTTATTACCTGAAAGTAAAATCTCTTACTAGAACTAGTTAATATTTGGAAAATAATTCCAAAAAGACTGTAAATCGTCTATTATCAGGCACCATGACAACTGAGAGCAAGGGTTTTATCTGAAGAAAACCAGCTTGCCGGCAATTTGGGGCCAGTTTTGGCCTCCATAGGGCTTGTCCTGACTGCTTTCCTTTCCCTTATAGGGTGATGGCCATAATGTCCGTCACAGAATGAGGTCTGGGAACAATCTGATCGCAGAGGAAGGCAGCAGTGAGTTGAAAATACAATTGGTGCGGCAGCCCCACATGCTCTGAATGTAACAGCCAGGGCTCTGTGGCTCCTGGATTCCGTGTCTTGAAGATGCCATCCCTGGGATAGGCCAGGCCATAATGGCTCAAAGGAATGGTGTGTGAGCAGATAAAAATTGGAGGGAGGGGACAGTGGAATCAATTTACGAATGCATAGACAGATGTCGATAGTGTAGGGGGAGAGGGTTATACAATGAGACATTCCATTCCAAAGAAGTAGCTGTTAGTAACTATGTAGTAAGTAGAATATTGGAAAGTATTTCCAATGAACTTATGAGATAAATTCAGAGTCGTGCCTCCCCAAACCAAAGAATCCTTCCATGAAATGCTGACCTGTTGATGTCTGCAATGACATGGCATAACACTGTAGGGAATGACAAAACATTGGGAAAATTCTCATCTCCACCAGAGCAACCTCACCTGCAGGACCCTGCTGATGAGGCCCAGGCAAACCCAGGCAGTCAAGATGCTTACACATAGGAGGAATCTAGACTTAAAGTTGAAATTATAAATGATGTCTAATAGACTTTGGAGACAAGAATTTGGGTACCAGAGTAACTTTTCCAGGTCACTAAAATGACTCAGTGCCCTCACTCTGCCCGTAGACTAGTTTTATCTTTGAATTTGGATCTCACAGCCAGCACACACCTTACCTACTGGTAGCTCTTCATATAGCAATAGGCCACACCCACTGCTACTCTTATCTACTGAAATACTAACCATCCTTTCCTTCAGGCAAAATGTGCTATAGCACCTGCTCTGTGTTCCCCTCTTGTCTCCTGCTCCCAGATGCAGCTCTTTCTTTTCACCTAAAGTTTTCTCAAGTCAAATAATTTTTGATTGCCTTTAGGATCTTTAACATTAGCTGCATCTTAACATGTAGGTACTGTTAAAAGCAAACTTTTATTTTTTAAAGGTATTATTAATCCAAATGAGGAATAATCTATTGATAACCTAAAATTTATTAATAGTTTATTTCCAAATTAATAAGGAAGATCAAATTATAAGGATCCCATAAATACATACTCTATAGGTAATTGAAGCTTACCTGTTTTTTTAATATATTTTTTTAATTAATTTCAGAGAGGAAGGAAGAGGATGAGAGAGATAGAAACATCAATGATGAGAGAGATTCATTGATTGGCTGCCTCCTGTATGCCCCTGACTGGGGATCGAGCCTGCGACCCTGGCTTGTGCCCTTGACCAGAATCGAACCTGGGACCCTTCAGTCCGCAGGCTGACACTCTATCCACCGAGCCAAACTGGCTAGGGCGAAGCTTACCTTTATAATTCTGTAGGGATGTGAATCTTTTTAATTTTTATTACACATTTCTCTATTCTAAATACATGTACGATTTTTTATTGTTGCTTTAAAAATTAAGCCATACTTATTTTGCAAGTTGCTTTTTAAATTATAATAGGCCAAAAGTATACCACATATGTCTTTAGATATAAATTTGACTTATTTCTTCTAAAAGGCTGCATAATTTTCAAGTTTGTCTATGTCAAACACTGTGTTAAACTAGTCCTCAGATTCAATGTACATTCATATTGTTTGCAGTTTTCATTTCTTTGTGTGTGCGTTTTATATTTGCCACAGCAGAATTGCTGCAATGAACATCTTTGCTGCAATTCACATTCTTGAAAAAAGAGGAACATATGTATTTAAGTTTGCATATATATATCTATATATAATATACACTTAAACCTGTTGTTTGTTCACTTATATATACTTATATATTTTATATATATGAATAAGAGATTTTCAAAACAGATTATTTATCTCTAGAGTATTTTCATTAGTATATTACCAACTTACTGTTTTTGGACAATCCACCCTCCCGTTTAATGATAAAGATGCCTGACTGATTCAAAGTTAGCAGCAGTTAGTGGTGGTTCTCTTTCATTTTTGTTGACCAGGAGAGTGAAAATTGTATCTCACAATTGCTTCCATTTGCATTTCTGTGACTATGGAAAAGACTGAGCATCTTCAATGTGTATTGGTGGTTGGGTTGTCTCTCGTGTAAATTGCTTATTCTCATCTTGTATGTCAGATTGATTATCTTTTTCATAACAATTTGTAGAAATTCTTTGTTTATTGGGAAATAATCCTGTTGCCCACCATATGGGTTATATATATTCTTTTTTTAAGCTTTCATTTCTCTTTTTTTTATGGTGTCTTTTGCCATACAAATTTTTAGTTGATTCATGTTCAAATGTTTGTATTTTTCTTCTTTAAAAAAACAATCTTTTGGCTTCCTGTCAAGATGGTGGTATAGGTAAATATGGTACTCGCATCCTCCCACATACACATTAAAATTACAATTAAACTACAGAGCAACCATCATTCCGACCTGTGTCAAATCTAGCTGAAGAGAAATCCTACAACTAAGGTTTAAGGAAGAAGGCATGCCCAGCCAGCGTGGCTCAGTGGTTGAGCATTGAACTTTGAACCAGGAAGTCCTGGTTTGATTCCTGGTCAAGGCACATGCCCAGGTTGTGAGCTCAGTCCCATGGGGGGCATGCAGGAGGCAGCCTATCAATGATTTTCTTTCATCATTGATATTTCTCTCTCTCTTCCTCTCTGAAATCAATAACAAAATAATTTTTTAAAAAAAAGAAGGCACAAGATGGTAGGAGGGGCAAAGATGTAGAATGGGCTGGTCCCACATCTATGTGTGGTAGATAAAAATCAGGAGGGATATCTTGGCTGCAGAGGTCCGCCCTGAGGAGTGACGGGTCTCAGCCCCACATCAGGCCCCAGCCCAGGGTTCCAGTGCCAATAAGAGAAGTCCCCATAACTTCCAGCTGTAAAAACCAGTGGGGATTGTGGCTGAGTGACACGGAGGGCTGCTGGAATCCCAGGCAGTTCCTCTTAAGGAGCCTGCACGCATGGACTTCCTCAGACTCACTCCCTCTGAGCTCCAGCTCTGGGGCAGCAGCTTGAAGGGCACTGGGCACGTACAGGGAGGAAATGAATTGTCTGGAATCAGGGCGAGAAATAGAGGGGGTAGCTTTCTCCCAGACAGAAGTGCTGACAGAGACCATTGCCCCTTTACTGAACCCTCCCCCCGAAGGGTTGGCAGGAGGGAGCCATATCTGGGCCTTCATCAACCTGGTTTACACTGCTTGCCCACCCTGGCGATTCCCTGAGATCCCACCCCACCAATTCATGGCTCCACCCATGCTCTTTCCAGTGGCTTTCGCATCTGAATGTCCTATCTAGGCTCATGCTTCACACTTTCCAAAAATCTCTCAACAAGCTTTAGGCCTGATCGCAGTGCTCTATTCCTTCAAAGACAGTGGGAGGACAAAAGCTTCTGACACTGTCGTTCTACCCATTGAGCTGAAAACTTACCAACGATATGTCAGAAGCTTATTCTTGTGACACTTTTGCATCTAGAGAATAAAGGGTAAACAACACAGGGATAACAAAAACAATATTTTCCAGCATTGATTGGGCTGCCACTGTTCACTAGGTACCGTGGTAGAGGCTTTTCATCCTCAACCTCCCAACTCTATGGGGTATTATTCTTCCCATTTTACAGATAGTGACATTGAGGCTCACGGAGGTTGTCACATGCATCTATCTTGCTTGATTTTTAAAATGGTAGTCTTTCCACCATGTGGGTCTGCATTGCCTCTCATTTGTGGGCTTTGGAATGGACTGGCCAGGACTGGGGATATTTGGCAACTATCTTCCTGGACTCCTAACAGGAACAGAATTACTCATGTAGGGAAGGTCAAGGGCCTTCTCATAGATAGGCTCCCTCAGGGCCAAGAAGCTCTGAAATTCATGGCCCAGTTCTGGTGACAAAGTTACCTCTCTGACGTTCCCACAACCTCCTCTCTGGACAGCGGATGCTTGACTCTGGGAAGTCCTGTGTTGCAATATTCATTTTCTGTGGCTGCTGCAACCAATTGCTAGAAACACAGTGGCTTAGGACAATGTGTATGTGTTCCCCCACGTCCCGCGTGGTTCAGGGTTCAGGTTCTGGAAGAGGAGCCGCACACAAATGAAAGAGAAGAGACAAGAGATAATTTGGAAATATTGGGGAGCCAGGCGGTCAAGTCCAAATCAAGGGGAGGGGCTTCCACCAGTGCCCAGGCCTCGCCAGCCTTTTATTCAACTTTGGTTAAACATAAAACCCTTAGTCAGGTAATTGCAGTAATAGACAATCTTAAAGGTCAGAAATATTAGAAAGATTTACTCTGAGACTATTTGATCAGGAAATAGCTTGAGCCCCCATTGTCAGGACTAGACAATTGGTGCATAACTCAGGCCCTTGCCATGGGTTCAAGGTTCACCAGCGTTCCGGGATCCTTGTTTGCACTTCTCTGCTAGTGAAGACAATGGGTGGCCTCCTGCAGGACAACACATTTATTATCGCGTAATCGTGGGGAAGAGAAGTCCAAAAGCAGTCTCACTGGGCTAACGTCAAGCTATCCACAGGGCTCGTTCCTTCTGGAGGCTCTAGGGGAGAAACTGTCCCCGCTTTTTCCAATTTCTAGAGCTCATCTGTGTTCCTGACTTACGGCCCCTTTCTAGCAATGACATTCTTCTGACCTACCCATCGATCATCACATCTCCTTCTCTCTCTGACTACGACCCCCCTACCTCCCTCTTAAAAGAACTCTTTTGATGACATTGGACCCACCTACAAAATCCTGGATAATTTCCCATATTAAAGTACTCAACCTGGTCATATCTGCAAACTACCTTTTGCTGTGCAACATTCATAGGATTAAGATGTTGACATTTTAGAAGTCTGTTATCCAGCCTTCCGGAGTCACTGACCCTGGCGATCGCTTCATCGGCAGTGAGAACCCACTGGGGGCAACTCAGGACCGCCCTCACATCTCCTGAGACATAGCACTCAGGGCTGGCCTCATGTGTGCCTCCCCAGGGCTCAAGTGTGAGTGGTGAGGTCAAGTTGTGCTCCTCGCTGTCAAACAGGGCTTGCAAATGAGTAGACCTCAAGATGGACTCAGCCCCCTGCTACGTTTTGTATAGACCTCGCAGTGAGTATTTTCTTAAGTCAGGAAAAAAGTGTACATTTTAATTCTTTTAAACTGTAGGGAGACCAGGCACCACAGTGCCTCATTTTCAAATGGCTGCATAATGTCTTCCACCTTTAGACAAAGTATGCACTCTCTTCTTTACCTTAATTGCTGTCACCGTCTGAGGCTGAATTACACATGGCCTGTTTCATTCATTTATTTTAACTGCTTGGGCCCTGCATTTTAAATATTTGAGTTTACAATCATGATTCTAAAACCACAGTGTTAATATGTACATGAGAGAACATTTGTTCAGATAATTTGGGCAGGGGCAGTAACTTTCTCTAAATCTGCTAGAAAACGTTGTGTTAATCCCTCGGTGTCCGTGCAAAGCAGAGAACGAGCCTTGTCATCCAGCCATCACCCTAACGTCTGCAGATTGATTGGATCTGCCCTTTGGGGATTTCTTTTTGCAGCCTGACTCCTGGCCTTAACCCATCAACACCTGAGCCTGCCATTCCTAATGATCATTTTAGTATTCCTTCCATTTCACCGGAGGAACAATTTTCCGTTTGTCATCCAGAAAGTGCCCATCCTTTCTCTCGTCCTAGTACTGTCCCATAAGTGCTATATCAGTCTATTAACATTCAGAAACTACTTTATTCCAAAAAACAAACAAACAAACAAATAAAAACCCTTTCGTCTTTATGTCCAAAGTCTCAGAGAATGGCTGACATACAGTGTGTGTTTAATAAGTATTTGTTAAATGAATGAATAAATGATGATAATGACCATGATATTGGTAATAGTAGCTAACATTTATGAGAGTTTACTTATGAATGAATGTTGCATCTTTCAATGAGGTAGCAATTGCAATCCTGATAGGGACAAGTTCACTGTGCCTTCCCTCCCACCCACCCTCAAAAGGCAATTCTGTTGATCATACCACCCTCTGCTCCTGGCCCCAGCTGATGGAACCACAGGAAGATTCCTAAGCCAAGGACAACCTATCCTTAGCTGACTATGAGCCTGTGGCGTGGGCCGTCTGAAATGTTAGCTACTGTTACCAATAAACAAGCCCAGCCCCTTAGGGTTTTTCACTTTTGAGAACTCCAGCCAAGAGAAACCCTGTGTCTCAAGTTGGCAGTGGCTGCTTGAGCAAATGGGTCATGCTAGGGCAGTGGTTCTCAACCTTCCTAATGCCGCGACCCTTTAATACAGTTCCTCATGTTGTGGTGACCCCCAATTTCATTGTTGCAAATTGGACATAATTAAAGCATAGTGATTAATCACAAAAACAATATGTAATTATATGTGTTTTCCGATGGTCTTAGGCGACCCCTGTGAAAGGGTCATTTGACCCCCAAAGGGGTCGCGACCCACAGGTTGAAAACGGCTGTGCTAGGGGCTAGGGACAAGCTTCCAGTCTGACCACATGCAAGATAATTATGAAGAAATAATTCAGCCGCTGGAAGATGGAGATGAATTTACATGAGGCTAGCCTATTTTTGAATGGCTATGAAATTGCCTTTTGTATTTTTACAGTTTTTCTCCTTTGCCTTTAACTCAGAGAGGCTATCTGTTCCTTATAAATAATCTTGGCTGGTTCATATAAGCCTAACCAATGGACACAGACAACAGGAGGGTGAGGGCATGAGTGGGAGGATTGGGAGGAATGGGGAGATAAGGACACATATGTAATACCTTAATCAATAAAATAAAATAAATAAAAAAAACTTGCCTGGGACATGACTTTAACCCAGGATCCTAGCTTGACAGGGGAGTTTAGTGAAGGTGGGATTATGGAGGAGTAGTGTTACCAAATTGACGGGCAAAGAAAACCAAGAGTTCTGTGGGTTTCGGGTTCTACAAACCCCAGCAAGTCTTTTCCAATAGAATTTTCCAGCATGTTAAATTTCCCAAATCCCTTTATTCTAAATGGAAAAAAAGTAAAGAAAATGCTTAGGAAATATTTCACCCTGTTGTGAAAGAAGAAGAAGTGACAGTTACTGGTTCATTCGAATTATTAGACTGAAAACGGTGTCAATGAAACAAAAAGAAACAATTAGAATGCAATTGGGCATTTTAGGAATCAACCTGCTAAATTTGAAAAGATAGCATTCTTAGTTTTAGACTATGCTTCCTGGAATAGCGACCCTCAAAGTGGGCATAATCTTTATAAACTAGCCTTGCCATTAATTTTTCACGAGTTCAAAAGCCTGCTAGAGAATTAAAGCAGAAAAATAGATGCAACATTACATAAAAGTAGGACGCTCATAAATCATTTATGACTTCCTTGCTCATCAGGACTTGGCTCTGGAATCTTAATTGAAAACTAGTTTGACTATATTTTTGAAAAAAGTAAATTGGTTATTCTGATAGCAGACAACTTTCATTAGGGAGTTAATTAATTTTAGGAGCCTGAGAGCCTGGTGCAGGGGTGGGCAAACTTTTTGACTCGAGGGCCACAATGGGTTCTTAAACTGGACCGAGGGCCGGAACAAAAGCATGGATGGAGTGTTTGTGTGAACTAATATAAATTCAAAGTAAACATCATTACATAAAAGGGTACGGTCTTTTTTTTTTTTTTAGTTTTATTCATTTCAAAGGGGTCGGATCCGGCCCGCCGGCCGTAGTTTGCCCACGGCTGGCCTGGTGTGTTCAACATACACAGTCATGTTTAGTCATGGGACTTTATTTAATTTTAGTCAACTCTGGTCAGTGCACATTGTTTAAATTTTATCTTCATTTGATTAATACTAGATAGATACAGTGTAAGTCATTGTGAGCTATGATTGTGTATAAAGTAAAAATAGGGTTAGGCCTCAAGTAGAGAACAGGGCAATTGGCTGATGAAAAGACATAGTCTACAGCAACCTTGGCACGACCAATCCTCATGCCATTCGATTTCTATCTTAATTTTATGTTTACTTATTTATCAATTGTGATGGTAAATGAACATTTTTTAGATCCCAAGTGAGATACTATTATAAAGGATAAATTATTTGATCTTTTTTTTCTTTTTGATAATTTAAGCAATGGATGAGTGGCTAATATATTTTATTCGTTCTGAAATATTTCTTTAATTTTTATCCTTTCTATTTTCTAACCATATTGGTTCTCTTCTTTAATACAAATAATTAGTTCTACTAATTACTGAACACTTGACAACACTAGTTATAATACCTACAAGTCTGTGAAAGAGGCAGTACTGTCTTCATTTTACAAATGAGGAAACTGAGGCTCATATACTAGTATGTCACCCAGATGTAACTTATCCAGGCCTGCAAAACTAATCAGTGCTAAGGTAGGACCCAAAATTGTGGAGACATAGCTTTAAGTAGGCTTTGGAGAATTTTCCCAAGCTCTTGTAATTTTTGTAATCCACCACTAGTCATAAACTTTGTCATGGTGACTCTGCATTGGTGTGGGAAAGAAAGGTTGGACATGGGCAATTCTGATTATATTTGCTTTGTGACCCCACCCTCTGGCCACATGTCATTCTATTTAAAATTCCTCCTTAAATGGGCACGATAGTTTGAGGATCACTCCATTCTGAACGTAAGTTCACAACCAAATTGAAATGCAAATTTTATTTCATAAGAACAAGATTAGAAAGGCAGTAGCCAATTAAGGCCACCTATTTATGTCCTTGGTGCTATGTTTGGAAGAATCCTCACATTAAAAAGAGCTTTATGACCCTTTAACAAGATCATAACTCTATAGGTAGATGAGTGTAATTTGGGATGGGCATACATCTGCTTGTCCAACGTCAGGACTCAATAAAGGTCTCCAAGTGACCTGAATGAGTTCAATGTCACCCAGTACACAGCCCTGACTGTGATCAATCCCAGTCATCCCACAAGGCTTTGGGGAAGTTTCATAGATGCCATTGGAATTCAATGTGCATAAGGATATTTGAAACACAAAGTCCCAGCCGTCAGAGGGTTTAAAGATTTCACAATCTGACTGATGGCCTCTATAAAAGCTTATCCTATTTTCCATTTGCCAGGCAGTTTCTCAAACTCAACTTTATAGCCACGGTATCAAAACATTTTGGAATCTAAAAATTAAATACTTATCAGTTCTAGGATTGGGAAAGACCATATGTGAAATGAATTTTACAAGAAAATTGTTTAACTATAACATTAAAATAATGTCCTCAGAGACTGTACTGTGAGATCTCTCTTTATCCTTCTCCCTGGCTGGCATTTTCTCCTTATGTGGACATCTAACCTTTTCGCCTGGCTCTGCCCAAGTCCTTCACTTATTCAACAAATATTTTTTTTCCTCTTTTTTTTTTTAAATTAAATCTTTATTGTTCAGATTATTACATTAGTTACTCTTTTTTCCCACCATAACTCCCCTCTACCCAGTTCCCACCCCACCCTCCGCCCTCACTCCCCACCCACTGTCCTCATCCATAAGTGCACGATTATTGTCCAATCTCTTCCCTTCCCCCCACACCCCTCCCCCCCCAAGAATAGTCAGTCCATTCCCTTTCTATGTCTCTGATTCTATTACAATCACGAGTTCATACTCGTCATCAGATTATTTATTCACTTGATTTTTAGATTCACTTGTTGATAGATGTGTATTTGTTGTTCATAGTTTGTATCTTTACCTTTTTCTTCTTCTTCCTCTTCTTAAAGGATACCTTTCAGCATTTCATATAATACTGGTTTGGTGGTGATGAACTCCTTTAGCTTTTTCTTATCTGTGAAGCTCTTTATCTGGCCTTCACTTCTGAATGATAGCTTTGCTGGATAAAGTAGTCTTGGTTGTAGGTTCTTGGTATTCATCACTTTGAATATTTCTTGCCACTCCCTTCTGGCCTGCAAAGTTTCTGTTGAGAAATCAGCTGACAGTCGTATGGGTACTCCCTTGTAGGTAACTAATTTTCTTTCTCTTGCTGATTTTAGGATTCTCTCTTTGTATTTTGCTCTTGGCATTTTAATTATGATGTGTCTTGGGGTGGTCCTCTTTGGATTCCTTTTGTTTGGGGTTCTCTGCGCTTCCTGGACTTGGAAGTCTATTTCTTTCACCAGGTAGGGAAAGTTTCCTGTCACTATTTCTTCAAATAGGTTTTCAATATCTTGCTCTCTCTCATCTTCAGGCACCCCTATAATTCAGATGTTGGTATGCTTGAAGTTGTCCTAGAGGCTCTTTACACTATCTTTGTATTTTTGGATTCTTTTTTCATTTTGCTTTTCCGGTTGGGTGTTTTTTGCTTCTTCGTATTTCAAATCTTTGACTTGATTCTTGCAACCCTCTGGTCTGCTGTTGGGGGTCTGTATAATATTCTTTATTTCAGTCAGAGTATGCTTAATTTCTAGTTGGCTCTTTATCACAACATTGAGGGTCTCATTAGATTTCTTGAGGATCTCACTACATTTCTCGGCCGTCTCACCAGTCTTTTCGAGGGCCTTATTAAGTTTATTGGCGGCTTCTAGACAGTTCTTTCAAGACCTTAAAAGTGTGGTTTTGAACTCTATATCTAACAGTTTGCTTTCCTCCAATTCTGTCGTTTGTGTCCTGTTTCTTTGTCTCGGCCTTTTTTATGCTTTGCTGTGTCAATAGAGTGCCTTTCTGTGCTAAGTGTCCCAATTACCTGAGGTAGACACTCTTGGTGCACCCCCTTGTGGGCTTTGTGCACAGTCTTGTTGTAGTTAAGCCATGATTGTTGTAGTTATCACTTTGAGGAATTGACCTCCAGGCCAATTGGCTGTGAGAATCAGCTGTGTCTGCAGTGGGAGAGCTTCTGTGCTGGAGACACCCCTCTGGGGCTAGACTTGCTTCGATGGGGCTTTGGTGCTCCCAACAAATATTTTTGAGCATTTTTTAGGTACCTAACATTGCTTCCAATTCTGGAGATCCAAAATAAAAAGTTCTCTTTTTATTCTAGTGGAGAAAGACAGTGCATGCATACTATTTCAAGCACTGTGAAATTCTAGAAGAAAATTAAAATTGAGCAAGCAAATGCAGAGTTATGTGGAGACCTGGTTTATATAAAGTGGCCAGACAAGAGACTTCAGTTTTCCATTCTGTATAGCACAAGCACAGCACATAGTAGAAACTCAATAAATATTCATTACGCTAAATATTCTGTAAGTGATTTTTGGCCAGATGCTTGTGTCTCATGTGCCTTAACTTCCCTGCCGAGGCTGCACTATATATTCCTTATGAAGAAATACTGCTTCTAACAGCTATTTTTAAATTCCTGTAAAAACACTATATAGAGCTAAGCTTAGAAAGAAAACAGTAAGTATTGCTGGTTGGTAAATCCACATCTGATCATGAGGCTCTCAGAGATAAGCGTGAACATACATAAATAAGTGTGGGTCAGGGACTACCCAGTAAACGTTTATTTCACACTAATGTAGAAGTTTCCAGAACACGTAACGAACTATCCATGAAAGTGGATTTTCTGGCTACACATATAATGTCAGAAATGCATATCAACCTTTTGATTTATCTTCAATTGACAGGGACTCTGAACTCCTTAGGTTTTATCTGTATTAACTTGGGTTTTAGTTGTACAAAACTATACAGGATCCCATTTAAGAAAACATTTCTTAAAGGCATCTATTTGTGTATGCTTGGCATTATGTTGAAAACTGAAAAAAAATATTTTGCATCGGAAATGTGTACATATATACACTTGCTAAGTGTAACTCTTAATTCTGGTTTGCATTTTCTAAAACTTGCATTTGCCTGCACAAAGTGGCGTGCAGCCTTGTGGGTTTTCAGAGGTGCTTGCACAGCACTGAAAAGCTTCACCGTGTCCTTTTCCCAGAAACAACCCCAGTGTCCACTGTGCCTTTTTCCAGACAGTATCCTGGTGTTATGGGTTGGCTCAACGAGATAGACCACCGACTCAGAATTTAAATTTAAGAGCCTTTATTAAGCTGGCCAGCTGACCACAGCCCGCACCTTCCCCCTCTGGGAAGGTTTGCAGCATGTGGCAGAGATCAAGGGTGCAGTATGATCCTTTATAGCAAAACAGTGTTACCTTAGAAGTTCACAGAAAGTTCATAAGCACAAAGGGGAGGGGCGGGGGGACAGAGTCACACCTGGCTGGAGCGTATCATAACACATTGTTTTTCTAAGACAATCTAGCAATTTTTCTTCCATGGTTCCTAACCTTGACACAATCCTCCATACGTCAGTCCCCCCTCCCGCACATTCAATTTCTCATGTCCCATTTCCTCCCCTTAGCACATTCTGTAACATTCTGTAACCCTTCCATGCCTCAGTCCCTCACCCTGTAACACTGGTGTTGACTGTCTTTTCCCAGAAACTGTCCCAGTTTGGATTTTATGAAAGGCAAGCTCTCTGAGAACTTTAAGAAAGTGAGGAGATTGAACATAAACCATGAACCTTCAAAAAAATCAATGACTTGGACTGGTCAGTAATGTTTTCAGAATGAGGAAGAAAATAACCAGAATGATTATTACAATAGCTGGAAAGAAAAAAGAAAATAAGTTGTGTTGAGATATACCAGAATGTTTCTTGAGCACTTGCCTTATGGTTTTCCCTATAACAGGTGGTTGACGAAAGGCAGATACATAAAGAGTTCCTTTGTCACTAAGAAAATGATAAATCATTTGGGAGAGAAGACTTGCATACAAGTCTGTGCTCACCCACTGCCAAGATCTTGTTGTAATGAGTTTGTAGCCTCATTCTCGGCTCATAAACTTGTTTCCTATTTCTCAAGAAAAAAAAAAAATAGAGTCATCACAAAGGAATTTCCTATACTTCCTGCCTGCTCCTCATGTCTAAACATCTCTGGATCCATATATCTCCATCTCCTTTCCTCCTTTCCTCAGATCCCAGAGAAAAGATGATTTTTCTATCCGAGGTAAATGCTGTGCCCCAAACTCACACCTTTCCACTTTCAGGAACTTGCTCCATCAATTACCACCCTCCCCCAGAATCTTCAACCTCCCTCGTCACTACTGTTTTACTCTCACTACATAAGCATATGCTCACATCATAAAAGTAAAACAATGATAACACAACAAAAAAACTTCTCCCTTGGTCTTATGTCAGATGATGTTATCTTGAATCCCCTGGGATCTCTGAAATGGAAAATACTGATAGTTCTGGCCCAACTCAGGTCAAAGGCAATAAAATCCTTGAGTTTGGTCCAAGCATTGGTATTTTTAAAAAACATTTTAATAAGTTTTTATTTATTTTAGAACGAGATGAGGGAGAGAGGGATGGAGGGAGAGAGAGAGAGAGAGAGAGAGAGAGAGAGAGAGAGAGAGAGAGAGAGAGGGAGAGAGAGAGAGAGAGAGAGAGAGAGAGAGAGGGAGGGAGAGAGAGAGAGAGATTGAGAGAGAGAGAGAAACATCAATCAGCTGCCTCCGACACATGCTCTGACTCATAATTGAACTAGTCAGCACACAGGATGAAGCTCAACCAACTGAGCCACATCAGCCAGGGATCAAGTATTGGTATTTTTAAAAACTACTTTGCTGCTTTTAATGCATAACCAGAGTTTTAAAATGTTGATCTACGTAATTATATTTCTCCTCTTCTCTTAACATTCAATTTTTTATAACTATGTCTATTATATTTCAAAGCACTCACAAATATAATACCTACTAGGGGTCCAGTGCACAAATTCGTGCACCTTGAAAGGAACTGTGGGCCACGAGGCTGCAGTAGGCACAGGAGTGGGTCTCAGCCCATCCTCTGTGCCCCCGCCTGGCCCCTCCGCCATGGCCCCCAGTCCCCTGTCTGCCAGAAGCCCCCCTCCTGCTGCCACTGCTCCCACATGCTGATGGCACGGAGCAATTGGAACCGGCACCAGAAGCTGGTATGAGTGGTGGCTGCTGCCCAGATTGCACCTCAGGAGCAGGGGGAGGTGGAGAAGCCCTCAGGTGTGTTCAGGGCCGGCTGCTGCCACTCACGCCTACTGATGGTGCTGAGTGATCAGGACCGGTGCTGGGCACCGGCAGGGGGTGCAAGCGACGGCTCTGGTGTTGGCTGCAGGTGGGAGCAGAACCAGCGCCAGCAGCAGGTGTGAGTGCTGGGTGGGACTGCAGTGTGCAGGAGCAAAAAAATTTCAGTAACCACCAGAGGCTCGTCCCAATGACAGCGACTGGCACCCCACCTTAATCTGGTGCCCCTACTCACGGCCAGCTGCCATTGTCTGCACATGCCCCCTGGTGGCCAGTGCATGTCATAGCAGCAGGTTGTTTGGTTGTTTTGGTTGTTCTGGTTGTTTGGTTTTTCCAGTTGTTCCACCAGTCAGTCTATTTGCATATTAGCTTTTCATTATACAGGATTGGAGAGTAAAGACTTATTTAGATGATGAATTAGCAGCAATTGGTAAAAGATTGGATATCCTGGTGTTAAAAACTGATGCCTAAGCCATTTATTGAGATAAGAAATACTGGAATCTATAGATTACTTTGGGCAGTATGGACATTTTAATGATATTAATTCTTCCAATTCATGTACAGGGTATATTCTTTCATTGTTTGTATCCTCCTTCTCTAGTTCTTTTTTCAATGTCCTATAGTTTTCCGAGTACACATATTTTACCTCCTTAGTTAGGTTTATTCCAAGTTAGGCTATTTTTTGTTGCAATGGTGACTGTAGGGCATGATAAAAAGTGGAATGTAAGGGCATTAGTACCTAACTGTAAATGCCCATTTGAGGAGCCTAACTTTGAAGAAAAAAGGTTGGTAGCTACAGGAACATACACTCCCTAAAGGGCTGGTAGGGTCACTTTTAAGTTTGAAGAGGCTCAAATATGTTCTAATGCAGAACGGAAAACAACCAAAAGAAGGAAGAGATTAAGATTGAATCTAGAGAGAGGGGCTAGAACAGTGTTCTTGAAAATCTGGGCTCTCAGGAGAGCAACTTTTTCCTCCATGAAGAAAGGACATCCCTTTAATTAGAAACACTGCAGAGTTCTAAGGAGAACCAGAAATAGATGCGACACCAACATGTCTGATCCTGAGATTCTAGTGGAGTCCTCTCTGCTTCATTTTCAGGAATGGGAAGAGGAATAGAAAATAGCTTTTTAAGAACAATAAAGAAGGTTGAAAATAGTCATTGTGGAAAATTGGAGTGAGAATTGACCAGGAATCTAAAGTATAAGAACATGGCAGTTTGTAGGACCATTCTTGTGAAATGAGAGAGGGAAATAAAAAGAATTGGCTAAGGAGAGCCTTAGCCATGCTGATGGGGAACCAAAGAGCAACGTTTGACTAGAGTTCCTCATTGGGAAGGAATGGCCTGGCTCTAGTGCCACTACTGTGCGCAGTCGGTGGCTGGGGTGGTGAGATGACTATAACCTCCATATGAAACTGGTGGATCTGCAGCTGGAGACCATAGCAACAGGTTCCCTCTTTAGGGAGATCTGAGCAGCACACCTTCAAGGTTGCCACACCCCTAGATAAATGCCCCTAACTACTGGCTCTTACTGGTTTCACTTCTGTGCCCACAAGGCTGACTCTACATATTTCTGTCTGTTGTCAAGAAACAATATAATTGAGTTATGTTCTTGCTGTCTGTTATACATGGATTCTTCTCCTGTCTCTCTGTGATAAATCTTGTCACCTCAATTAGGCTTTTATGTGTTCCCAAACTCCTATCCCATATTCATAGACAGTTTCACAGGGAACCAAAGAGCAATCATATTCATTGTTGAGAATCATATTCATTGTTTATAGATTTCAAACGTTTAACCAATTTATTTTTGGAGCACTTTATTTTTCAATCAGTCAACATCCACTTCCAAAATGTTTGCATTAGTATGTTTTATGCTTTCTTGCTTGTGTGCAAGCTGAAATGATTACTAAATAACTATATATTCCATTTTATAGTCTCAAAGTCAAGCATGTTGAAAGAATAATCTTCTCTCTCTCTCTCTCTTTCTCTCTCTCTCTCTCTCTCTCTCTCTCTCTCTCTCTCTCTTTCTCCATTAACACACCTCCGTATGGATCTATCTTCACCATTCCAATGAACAGTCTTATAATTGTCCCAATGACCTAATTGACCAATCAGTAAGTGTTAAGTCTTGTATGACTAGAGATTTTGATATTCTTGACTATTCTCTTCTTCATGACACTTTTTTTTCCTCTATTGTTTCTCGATCTATTTTTTATCAGCCTTCCAATCACCCTTTAAATGCCTGTGTTCTCTAGTGGTCTATCCCAAGTCCTTTCTTTCTACTCTATTATTCTCTCTGATCAATCTCATTCTAATTTGCTAATGACTCTCCAAATCTATGTCTCCAGAATAGACTCTTCTCTGGAGCTCTAGAACCAACCACCATTAACAGTTTTATCATTCGACCTCTTCATAGATATCTCCCTTTGGTTGTTACATAGGTAACTCAAATGTAACTATTTTAAAATCAAATTATACATAATTTTCTCTTCTTACTACCTGCTATTCCCTGTATTGGTAAATATATTCATCCATTTGCCCAAAACATAACTACAGAGTGACACTAAATTCTCCCCCGCCCCTCTCTTCCGTCCCTCACCTCACGTACTGAGTCAAGTGAAAAAGCAATCCTAAATAATTACAATTTATACACTCTTGCCATCGCATCTGCCATTGCAATGATTAGGGACTTATAATTTCCTGCCTTATTTAGAATAGTAACTGGCAATGTGGCATTCCTGACTCCAGGTGAGATTTCTGTTGTCTCTGCAGTTATTCCCACAGGCAAATCTGTTCATGCTAGTGTCCCAGTGCACAGATTCGTGCACATTGAAAGGAAATTAATTAGAATTACTAATTAATTTTGAGCTGGGGTGGTGCCGCAACTCAAAGGGTGTCTGCCAGTGAGGGGTGGGGCAAGGGGAAGAAAAAGAAAAAAAAACCTCACACTCAGGTCTCCTAGCTCATGGCGCTGGCTCTGGTGCAGGGACTAACGCAGGCGGTCCTGGGAGGGGCCGGTGGGGCGAGCCTGGGCAAGACAGGCTGGACATGTCCTGGAGTCAACCTACTTAGGTCCCTCCCCAGCCAGCCTGGGGTGGCACCTCGGCTAGAAGGGCTTCTGTGGAGCGACTGGGTTCCCTCTGGCCAGTGGGGTCCCTTGGCCTGGCCTGCGGGGATTGGGCCAAAACAGGCTCTCCAACATCCCTCGAGGGGTCCTGGAGTGTGAGAGGGCACTCTGCAAAGTTGCTGTCATATAAAGTGTGAAACGCAAACACAAGTGTGCAGTAAACCAGATTCATGGCCAACAGTGCCCCAGGAACAACATGACCCACAGCCAAAGGTGGAATTGGGCAGCCCTGTGAGGAATCAGGCTCTCTCCTCTCTGGTTCCGGGTGCGTCACCGAAGAACTGCCGCTGCCAAGTCACCGAAGCTTGGCAACTCCTGTGTTGAGAGTCTGCCCCATGGTGTTCAGTGTGCATCATAGGTACTGGTTGGTCAGATGGTCGAGTGTTTATTTAGCCTTTTATAATTTAGATTACTCAAAAGTTTTCAGTGGTTCACCATTAAGCACTGCTTACCATTCCACATACAGCCCTTCACCATCTTGCCTGTGAAAATGTTATCTGTGGAAGTGGAGTCCCTGGGATTCCACAATGGAAAGAATTTCCTGGGGCCCACATGGGAGGGCAGGGTTTCATTAAAAGTTTTATTGATGGTGTAACACTCAGTGGGGCTCTCCTCCTGGGTCCTATCTCTGTCTGTCCCACATGGGAGAAGTCCAATCTTGTCTTCGGTAGCACCAGAATAAAAACCAGTGCCTAGAGTTTCTGTACAATATTAAAGTCCAGTCTGGCATCTGGCCAGCTTGCCTTGTGTTTCCAGTTGCAGTCCATTGCGTGTGGGGTCCACATGCCATGATCATGCAGCTGCTTAAGGCCACATGGCAGGTTAGTGCACAGGTGAGTCACCCAGCAAGAGAGGGAGAGGAAACAAGGGGCACAAGCAAGGGAACTCTTTGGGGATTGTAACTTTCTAAGCTCATGCACTTGAAGTGCTCTGCCCCTAATCCAATTATCTTTTCCCCAGGTTAGACTGATGAGCAAGCACCTTCCCTTCATCACCCCATTGTCACTGTGCATGCACCTACCACCCCTTCTCCCCCAACAGTCCAGTACTGGAGGGTGGATATGAGGGTTGCTAATCCCCTTTGCAGAACAATGCTGTGTGAAGCTGTAGCTTCCTGGGGAAGCTGCCCAGATGACCATACTTACCAGTATAATGACTGACCTCCCCTTTGCTCTCTTCCTATTAATATTAGCTAGATAATTATGATGATGACAAAAACATCCAATTCCATCCTTTCTAGTCTCACTTATGTTGTCTATGCTCTAGTTGAGCTAAAGTACTCATCTTGGAGAATTCACAGTGTTTATTCTCATCTGCCCTGTGTATATGCAGCTGCAGCTGGAAAATGCCTACTCATTGCTCACATCCAAAATGGATTAGGTGCCCTTTCTCAATGCTCCTATTATTATTTCATGTAATTTCACTGTAGCCATTACCATTGTCCTGTAATTGTTGACATGTCTGCCTTCTCCCCCAAAATGACACTAATGAGATGAAGAAGTTATCTTTTAATCAATATATTCCCAGATCCTGGACATTTATGTGCCTGACAACATTTGCATTAGAATAAGCACATAATAAGAAAGTGTTAAAAGAATTGAGTCTTGAAAATAAAATAAAAAAAAGGTTAAGTTAGCATGTCCTCTCTGAAGTTCTTTTAAAGTAGTTGTCTGAAGAGATACAGGAGGAAAAAATATTGGGGAGTAAAAAGTGGTGTAGGCAATGAATGAAAACTTTGCTCTACTTACTGAAGTACACAGATTTCATTCTATTACAAGCAACTTCAGAAGATAGTCTCAAAATACCTGTAAGAGTTTCAATTGTATCAGATATTCCCAGTATACTAATAAGTAGGGCATGGGGAGTCTCAAAACATGTAATATGAAGTTTTTCTTTCATATGCAGTGCTTGTTGTTGTTTAAATGGAATTTGGCCTGAAAGCCTTTTGGGAAAAACACATCTATATTCATATTCATACAGTATATAAGTTACTTCTATTCAAAGTATCTCCATGATATAGTCAGGACAAAATGACTATCTTTTAATATCCAGGAGAGGCTCTGAGAGGCTATGAGTCTTGCTCAAGGCACATAGTTCCTGGAGCTGGAACTGGAGCTAGAGTTGGAATGTAGGATGTCAGCCTGCTAAACTCACATTCCTTCTCTTCATTCTCGCTGCCTCCTTGATGGTTTCTATCCACAGAGCAGCAGAACTGTGTGGGTGGCTAGTCGCCCTCTAGCCCTGTTTGCATTCCTACATTGCTTTGCATGGCCTGAGGTTGCCTGTCAGGACCATGGAGTTGTAGCAGTTCCCTCATTTCCCAAGCGGTTTTCCTCCACCGCTTTCCCAGCTGCCCTAGATGAGGCTGGATCTGCCAGCTTTAGTTATTGACACCAACGAACACTTTTCTGGACCCCACATAATGATTATTGCTCTTGGGTGTTTGTCTGAATCTCACTCACAAAGTTGGTGGTTTTATTGTGCCATCTTCCTGGAGATAAAACAACCATCACAATTTAAAATTTTTTTAAAATATGTTGTTACTGATTTTTAGAGAGAGGAAGGGAGAGGGGTATAGCAATAGAAACATCGATGAGAGAGAAATATGGATTGGCTGCCTCCTGCACACCCCCTCCTGGGTAACCAGCCCACAACTTGGGCATGTACCCTGACTGGGAATTGAACCATGACCTCCTGGTTCATGGGTCAGTGCTCAACCACTGAGCCACACCAGCCGGGCACAACGTTTTTTTAAAATGAAAAAAAAACCTAAAATTCTTTAATTCTGCAAAGAGAGCTAGAAGATTATTGTATCATTCATGTAAGAATTTTCTTAGCCCACATGTTCTACACCAGGCTAAACTCAGCAGATTTGTTTGTTTGATTTCCCAGTGCTTTGAAGAGCACTTAGAATTTGGAAGATTTTGGGCATAGAGGATGCACTCTTCAATGTGTCCTAGGCCCTATGGTAAGTCATTGTTTTACATTTCAGGCCCCGGAAGAAATTTGAGTTTGCTTAGCACTTAAAAGTCTGTGTTTTGAAACCAAGTCTGGGTTCCTATTTTCCTTCTTATTAGGCGTGTGACTTCCTGCATATTCATAACCAGAATGTGCAAGGGCTAGCACTGGGTCCCGCAGCTGGATCACTTTGGTTTGAGTGCTGTTTCTCCACCACCAGCCATGTGACATGACCAGGTTATTTAGTCATTGGATATTTTAGCTGCGAGCCTGGGAATCATAGCAGAACCTTCTTCAGAAGGTGGATGTGAGGACTCAGTGAGTTCACATATGAAGAGCCCTTGGCACAGTAATGGTGGACAGTGAGCACAAATAATCGTTACTATCATTAATAATCAATTTTAGCGGTCCTGTTCTCCTCCACAAAATGAAAGTCATAACACACACCTCAGAGGGGTATGGTAAGGAGTAAATGAGATCAAGTGTGAAGGCATCCTGGCCCTGAATGGTAGTCGTAACTATTATCAGGTGCATGGAGTAGAAATTTACCAAGATAATATTCCATGAGGACCCACAAAGACTTCTTTGGAAAAGCCCAAGATTGTACCCAGGAATCATCAAGCATGTACTTGAAGCCCAGCATCTGACAACAGCTTGTTTTCCTGCCTTACTCATCATGTTGAACATAATATCAGAAAATTAAAGGATGGAAGGTGGAAGGAAATGTAAAGTCCTAAATTCAGAGTGTGCTTTGTATGAATAAGGGCACAGAAGCCCAGAATGATAAGGTAATTTGCACACTACAATGCAGCTAGTCTGTTACAAAGCTGGCTTTGAATTCAATTAATAACTATTCCACTACCCTACAGTAATGTTGCCTCCTCTAAATTCTCACAATCTCTGGTGCAAATTCTGGGGCTGACTTCAGTCCCATGAAAGTGTTTAACTTAATTTCAGTACCAAATCAGCCTCTCCTGAGTAGATAGCAAATTTCTGTTTGATGAATACAGAGTACTTCTGGGCATGCCACTTTCTAACATACTTTCAACTCCAGTTTTCTTTTATGTATTTTTTCTTCAATAATTGATAATGTCTCTCTCTCTCTCTCTCTCTCTCTCTCTCTCTCTCTCTCTCCCTCTCTCTCTCTCTCTCTCTCTCTCTCTCTCTCTCTCTCTATATATATATATATATATATATATATATATATATATATATATACACACACACACTAGGGGCCCGGTGCACGAAATTCATGCACTGGGTGTGGGGCGGGGGGGAGAGTCCCTCAGCCCAGCCTGCCCCCTCTCACATACTGGGAACCCTCAGGCGTTGACCCCCATCACCCTCCAATCGCAGGATCGGCCCCTTGCCAAGGCCTGACGCCTCTGACAGAGGCTTCAGGCCTGGGCAGGGGACCCTCATTTCCTCCCATCACTGGTTCTGCCCCCAGCCCAGGCCTGATGCCTCTGGCCTAGGCATCTGGCCCGGGCAGCGGGGACCTGCAGTGGCAGCGGGGGGTGCCGCAATCACACGGGCTCTGCCCCTGCCCCTGCAGGATGCCTCTGGCTGAGGCGTTCAGCCCAGGCAGCGGGGACCCACAGCTGCAGCGGCCCCGTGATCGTGGACTCCACTTTAGGCTCAGGCAAGGGGCCCCTAGCTCCTGGGACTGCCAGCTTCGACCGTGCCCAGCTCCCATCGCTGGCTCCACCCCTACTTCCTGCTATCACTGGCCAGGGCGGCAAAGGCGCCTGATTCTCTGATCATGGCTGGGGGGCAGGGCAAAGGCGGCCCCAGGGCCGCCTTTGCCCTGCCCCACAGGTCTTAGCTCCCCCCTGGGTTTCCGATCACTGTCAGTGGCAGGGGGTTCTTCCTGCTTTCCCTATCGCCTCCCTGCATTGTGCCTACATATGCAAATTAACCGCCATCTTGTTGGCAGTTAACTGCCAATCTTAGTTGGCAGTTAATTTTCATATAGCCCTGATTAGCCAATGAAAAGGGTATCGTCGTACGCCAATTACCATTTTTCTCTTTTATTAGATAGGATATATATATATTCTTCACATATTACATGTAGCACATTGAATTCACATTGGTTAACTTTATATTTGTTGAATGAAAAACTGATTTTCCTTAAGTTTGGCAACTCATTTTGACACCTGATTCCAGCCCCTGGCATTTTTTTGATTCTCATATTTGTCAAGTAGTTTTGAATATTGACCTAAAAAATCTTTAAACTATCCATCCACACATTCATCACCTCTCTGCCCCTCACACACTCACAGTCATACACTTTTGCCTTTCTTTAAGACATCCTGTTTGTTTTTCCTGAGGAATAAGGACCACAATTACCTTTTAAATCTGAGTAGTATTCTCAGAACAATGATAGCAAAAGGTGATGATCAGGCACAAAATATCTGAAACAACAGTGAGAAAGTGGAAAATAGAGTTGAAAAAATTGAAAATGTTAATGTACTCAAAAATTTCATTCTCCCAAATGGCCTTTTTCTAAATGGTATCTAAATACTAAAATGGTATTTCATTAATTCCAAGACATACTTTTTATTTCACATTTCAGCATCTCTGACACCACAGTGCATCCCCAAATTGATGGCATTATGCATGGATAGTAGGCATTTTTCTCTATCAAAGCAATACAGAAAATAATAGATCATTCGATGATTGATGGTGTTTTCAATGCGATGAACTATGGCAATGACAATGTTAGTAAGCATTGTCTTAGTTGTCTTCTAAGTAGTTTATATATATTATCGTCTTTAATCTTCTCAAATACTTAGACTGGGTTCTCTTATTCCCTTTGTTTTCAGATTAAAGAAACAAGGGCAGATTAGCAATTAACTAGGTTGTATTGGTTCCCCTCTAGTAATGGACCTGAGATATGAACTCAGACTCCTGTGCTCTTAATTTCCACCCAATGTACTGCTCTGGTTTCTCCATATGGGTCTTTGGTTGCTCTTATTGTTTCCATTTCCTGGTTTGTCTGTACTTAAAATAGTTTTCCATCTTTTCATAAAAATCACTATAATACCCATTTTTATTTCACTACTAGAGACCTGGTGCACGAATTCGTGCATCAGTGGGATTCCTCAGCCTGGCCTGTGGGATTGGGCCAAAACTAGCTCTCTGACATCTCCTGAGGGGTTCTGGATTATGAAAGGTCTCAGGCCAGGCCAAGGGATCCCCCCAGTGCACGATTGGGGCTGGGGAGGGACATGGGAGGTTGGCCAGCCGGGGAGGGACTCCAGGAGTGCTACAGGGCAGGTCCAGCCCGCCTCGCTCAGTCCCAATCAGCCAGACCCCAGCAGCAAGCTCACCTACTGGTTGGAGCATCTGCCCACTGGTGTTCAGTGCATGTCATAGCAACTGGTCAACCAGCTGACTGTGTGCCACCTGGTGGTCAGTGCATGTCATAGCAAGCAGTTGAGTGGCCTTAGCATATCATTAGCATATTACGCTTTGATTGTTTGAACAGATGGAGAATTGGACAACTGGACACTTAGCATATTAAGCTTTTATTATATAGGATTACAGGTGTCCATGTATCTAGGTATTTTACCAAAGGATCATTCTGGGAGTCAGGATAAATGCAGTAGTTAAAAGAACTATTTCTGGAACCAGAAGCTACCTGGGATCAAATACTGGCTTTGCCATTTACCAGCTCTTTTACCTTGGGTAAATTATGTAACTTCAGTTTTCTTGTTTGAAAGTTAAGTATCTTTTTAAAAATCCTGCATTATAGGTTATTATGAAAATTACTTATGTATAAAATATTGAGAACAATGCTTGAATTTAATGAATGCCCAAGAAATGTTTGCTATTATTTATGATATTACAGTATATGGGGCTGAAGTAAAAGGGAAGGGAATGAAAAAAATATGTTAGGATGAAAAACTCAAAAAAATTAGCAACTTGTTAATTTATTTAAAAAAATACAAATTGAGGTTGTATTTTGTCCAAAGCAACACAGGGGCAGTATCTTCCTTCTCACAGGTAAAGACCTAAAGAAGGAAGGCACCTTGCAAAATGCCTTTGTGTTCTGCACAGGGCCTGGCACTGAATGAATGAATGGATTAATGAATGAATGAATGAATGAATGAATGAATGAATGGATGGATTAATGAATGAATGAATGAGGGAGAGGAAAGGGTACATAAATTCTTATTCCCTCAATTCCCAATTTCTTATATACGACCAGACAGAGCTGTGAGTGCTCAAAGTGAGGTAATATTACCCCCAGCTAAGATGGATTTGAAGAGCTTCATTCACCAAATATTGAAGTGCCTAAAATGTATAAATATCAGCCCTGCTCTCAAGAATGATGCTTCCAGCACTTATTTGTTTTTTAGATATAGGTATTAATTATGGGAAATCGTCACTAATGAGTTAGTTATTTTAGTCAATAAAGTTAGATTCATCTTACTAATTTAGGCAAGCAGGTTCTAAATCACTGCTGTGTTGCTCTTTCTTGAAATGGGTACAGAATTACTTTTCCCCATAAGAAAATATATTATCATATTAAAACATCTGAATTAATTTCAAGGTGATGAGAACAAAAACTGAAATGAATATTTTAGTAGAATTGAATAGAACAATTGCATTTATAGTTTAGGCAATTATTTCCTTTTTGTTTACTTGCTATTCTCACTGTTGAATGGTTAAGCTTAAAGGAACAGATCTTCATTGGTAGCTGAGAGGGGCACATGCTTATGTTTTACAAGGCAAACAAATTCATCCTCAGAGAGCCTAATGTGACCTGATTAAAGAAAAATGACTGAAAAGGCATTTGTTAAACATATATTAAAAGACAAGATGCAACAATTATCTTACCCAAATCACCTGATCATGAATAACTACTGTATTTTGTCAACTATATCTTTACTAGAGGCCCAGTGCACAAAAATTTGTGCACTCGGGGGGGAGGGGGGTCCCTCAGCATGGCCTGTGCCCTCTCGCAGTCTGGGACTGCTCAGGAGATAACAACGACCTGCTGGCTTAGGCCTGCTCCCAGGTGGCAGAGAGCAGGCCTAATCCCTAGGTGCAGCCCCTGGTCTGGCTCAGAGCAGGGCCTATTGGGGAGTTGGGGCGCCGCCCCCTGTCATGCACAGAGCAGCGTGGATTGGGAGCTTGCGATGCCACCCCCTGGCATGCTCAAGGCAGGGTCGATTGGGTGGTTGCGGCGCCACCCCCTGTCACGCACAGAGCAGGGCCCATCAGGGGGTTGGGGAGCTTCCCCCTGTCATGCACAGAGCAGGGCCCATCAGGGGGTTGAGGAGCTCCTCCCTGTCACTCAGAGAGTAGGGCCTATAGGGAAGTTGGGGCATCTCCCCTGTCACATACAGAGCAGGGCAGAGCAGGGGGTTGGGGCGCCTCCACTCTCACACTCAGGGCAGGGCCGATGGGGAGGTTATGGCTCTACCCCGTCACACACAGAGCAGGACCCGTGGGGGGGGGGTGGTTGGGGTGCTGCACCCTGTCACACACAGAGCCACAGGGCGATCAGGGGGTTGGGGAACTCCCTCCTATCAGGCACAGAGCAGGGCCAATCAGGGGGTTGGGGCGCCTTCCCCTGTCACGAACAGAGCAGGGCAGATAGGGAGGTTGTGGCCCTGCCCTCTGTCACACACAGAGCTGCAGGGTGATCAGGGGGTTTGGGCGCTGCCCCCTGTCACGCTGATCCCGGTGCCAGGAGGCCTCGCGGCTCTGCTGATCCCGGTGCTGGGAGGCATATTACCCTTTTACTACATAGGATAGAGGCCTGGTGCATGGGTGGGGGCTGGCTGGTTTGCCCTGAAGTGTGTCCTGGATCAGGGTGGGGGTCCCCACTGGGGTGCCTGTCCAGTCTGGGTGAGGGGCTGAGGGCTGTTTTCAGGCTGGGATGGAAGCTCCCAACTGCTCCTTTTTTTCTTTTTTTTTTTCTTTTTTATTCTGGACCAGCTCTAGCTCTGAGGCTCCAGCTCTTAGGCCTCTGCTCCTGGAAGCAGGTATCTGGTTTGTTTCGGTTCTATAATCGAAACTCTGTATCAACTCCAGCTCTGAGATCCCAGGCTCATTGAAAGCAGGTTTTCTGGGGTTTTGTTTAACTTCTATATTTGATAAAATGTTTCAAACTGCAGGCTCAGAGGCCTGCAAGGCAGCCGGGGAACGTTGCAGTCCTCTGTCACTGAAGCAAGCAAGCCCCATGTTAGTTTCAAGCTGCCTGGCTGTTGGCCGCCATCTTGGCTGACAGTTAATTTGCATATCTCACTGATTAGCCAACGGGAAGGGTAGCAGTCGTACGCCAATTACCATGTTTCTCTTTTATTAGATAGGATAAAGCTAGATAGATTGATTTTTTTTTTTCTTCAAGGAGAGATCAATGAAAAAAATTGTAAAAAACATTTAAATTTGAACAGGAAAACCCCTTTCCTTTTGCTTATTTTATCTACTAGATGTCCCTCTTCTTTAACTTGCTGATGTGTTACTATACAAATAAGTGTCATGCTATGTTATGAGAAAAACTGGTAGTTGAGTTGAATAAATTCTAAAGACATCCCCAAACACATTTTGGCAACTGCCAAAAGACAACACCTTAGCAGCTAAGTCTAAACGCTCTTTCTGGACTTAGATTCCTTCCACACGATCGTTGCTGAGTGGCTCTCTGGCCCATTCTTAAGAACCTCTTTCAATGGGAAAGCTACTCCCATCTGAAGCAGACAGTCCTTCTCTGGGGAGCTAAGCCTGTTGGGAAATTCCTTCTTACTTTTGATCAGAAATTTCCCTTTTATACCTTTGGAAATTATATAAATCATATCTAATATATATATATTTTTTTACAAATAATTCAATAGTTCCATCTCTGTATTCTTTTTCCAGGCCAAGTATATTGTTTACAAAGTTCATTGATGAGTCAACTGTTAGGAATAAGGAGAGTATTTTCATAAAATCACAAAATTATAAATTGTGATTAGAGTTGTAGGCTAAATCACAAAGCTTTATGTAACATATCATGATGAAATTGGCAGAAACTATCTGTATTAAATAAATATTTGTGGAATACCTAATTAATAATTCTCCCAAAATGTTATTTAATTTATTAGTTGTATTTGCTTGAATAAACACTACACAGAAATTTATTAGAAAGTTGTTTTTTTCAGATTCATATTATAATTCTCAGCATTTATCACATTCTGCCTCAGTGTTTCCCCAAACACTGTAAGTAATCTGAATATAAATTATTATTTTATATTGTTCAAAATCTAAGAGTAACCACAAAGCATTCAAAGTACATCTCTATTACTAAATTATTAGTTAAGTCTATAATCTGATCATTATAATTTAATATCCATTAATCTGCATAAACACAGATGAGCATATTAAATATCCAGAGGGTACAATACTGAGAGAATCAAATTTGGTCACAGAACCGGGTAATTATTGCAAATGGAGATTACTCAGCCAGTACAACTGTCTACACACTAAATCATTATATTTTATTTTTAGAGTTGTTTGATGATAGGTTTAGGCTTATACTGAGTCAACATCTGAACTCTGTTAATTTTAGAGGCATTCCTCCCATTGAATGTAATATGAGTGGTTGGGCATTTTTTATAACTCATAACAACCGTGAGGACATATTTAGTTCTAGGTAGTACTAGCTTATGATCACGCCCATATGAAATAGTGTTCTTTTCAGAGTCTCAGAGAAAAGATGAAGGGAGTACTCTAAAATTAACTGAGTGCAAATTATTTTCACTGAAAATCATTATGTTTATGCAAATCAAGTAACACAAATTATATGTTACGACTATTTATAAGCTGTTCTTTGCAAAAAATAGAACAAATCCTTCTTAAAATGAAAATCCAGCCAACTTCCCCATTTCTGCGGAGTCTTTCTGGAGTCTCTAGGTGTTCATTTGATACTTAACTCACAAGAGTTTGAAATTCAAAAAGTCTCTATTGCTAGGCATTAGGGTTGTGGGAGGATTAAATCTAAAGCCTGTTATTAACAAACTCCGTTAATTGGCATTTCATCCTTAGCGAAGCAGGAACAAGGAAGGATCCTTAAACTGGGTTAAAATGAAGGATGGAGGGGAAGGGTGTGTTTTGCCAGGTCCAGAATTTTACCTCACCAAGCAAACCGAAGGAGGTAGAGATTACATAATCACAGCCCAAGACTCATACTATAAAACATAAATTCATCAGCCTCCTGAATGATCAGTGCCAGACTGACCATATTCTAACCCACATCGGCTTTTAGAGAGGACACGTTGGATCAAATGCTTTGATTATGCTTGTGATTTAAACGTAACTTTAATGCATTGAAAACAATGAGCTAACAATTATTGAGCAGTGACACAATACTCAAGCCAGGCACAATACTCAGCATGTTACATGTGCTGCATTTAATCTTCACAGCCCTCCCGTGATATAGGCGCACTGTGGTTATACCGGTTTCACAGCTGCGTAAACTGTGGCAGAGCAAGGTCTCTGGCGAACGTTTTTGCTCTTAACTCCATCGTGTTTGTTTCCAGGAGCAGAAACGTTAGTCTTCCACTTGTGAGGCTCTACAGTAAGCCAGGCCTGGGTGTGAGAGGCCTGGACACCTCAACAGGGGTCCCTATAGAAGGAGCTTATAGTCGAAGCGGAGGGTGGGAGACGACACATAAAAATATAGCTGCAATTCTGTGCTGAGGGACAAGCAGAGGGAATCATGGGAAGACTGAGGAGAGATAGATGCCCACGTATGCTTTCTTCTTCGCAACCAAAATAACCATTTCTTGAGGTAAATGAGTCTTCAGTGCTTACCTGTGCCAGGCATCTGTGCTTGGGGCTCCATCCCTTCTCTAGCTGTGTCTGGTGAGATGCCAGCCCCCTCTCAAAATGCTCCCAAGCCATTTGTTCACAGGCCTTTCCAAAAAAGTCCTACTAGCTTTCCTGGCAGATAAAGTCAGAAAGTAGTCTTCCAATCGACCTGGAAGTGCTTTTCTGGTCTCTAATGGTTGAAAAAAATATATTTTCCTTGCTCATTTCTTTCCATTTCACCTACCCATAACAATATGCCTCAAGCTAACTAATTTGTTTTCTACTTTGTAATTTATATTCTTCAAATATGTGCAGATTGTCCAACTATGTCTTTTAGTTTTTTCTTAGTTGGGCTCCATATACTGTATTTCAATACCCATGCAAATTTATTTTTCATTATTAATCTATATTTATTTTATTTTGTTACTTTTAAGCATTGAAATTACTTTTCTTTTTTCTTCATACCAAAACATTGTGATCCACGTTAACACTCTAAAACAACTGGGTCATAAAACCAAACTCAGGGCCCTTGGGTGAAGGAGAGCAGGTTCATGAGCCTATCCCAGATGATCACAGAAAAGCTCAATCACCAAGCAGTTCATCAGTGAAGGGGACTTCACACAGCAAGATGCAGGAATTGAGTGAATTGCTCTCCCTTCTTTCTAGACTCTCCATTTTTCTCTAAGCCTCCTAAGCCACATTGGTGTGGCCTTTTCTAGAAGTCCCGGGCACAGTGCCTAGCACTAGATTGATACCCTTTCTTGGGCATTTTAGCCACTGAAGATCTAGGACTATGATGTGGTTGAGTAACTTCTTAAAGGAAATAATAGACTTTGTGGTTAATGGAAATGTGTGTATGGGGTGTGTGTGTGTGTGTGTGTGTGTGAGTGCATGTGTGATAAAAATGATCAATTCAGGAAGAACACAGGAGTCATCCTAAGGTGATATAAAAAAATCATTCTAAATGTCACTTCTATGAGCACGTTGATTTATTCTTTCTATATGTGTCCTACTGAGATTCTGACTTTGCAGTATCTTAAGTTGCTGTAAATATATATTGAGGTTCAGTTCAGTCCACTAATATGGTTCAGTGTTATTTTTTTCACTGTTTTTAAGTTTGTTTTTGTAATGAAAATAACTTCCAACTATTTTTTCTTATTTTTAGTTGTAAACTTTGTGTTTTGGGGGAAATGTCCTATGCACATCTATCAGCTTCTATTCCCTCTACTTTTGTGTTCCTTCAACTCTCGCTGAAACCTTCCTAGGACATGTGGCACCCATCACAACCTGCTTTCATGGTGTTCAGGGCTAGCTTTCAGGAGAGCCTGAGCCAACTGCATTCACTTCAGCAGTTCTCTTACTGCCCTCCATGCACTGTTACCACTTTTACCTCTTTGCCTTTGCTTATGCAATTTCCCTCCAGCTATCTTCCCTAACTGCCCCATCTTCCATCTTAATTTTCTAACTCAGATGCAATTTCCTTTTTGAAACTTTGTCTGATTCCAATAGCCCATACAAATCTCCCCTTTTATGTTCTTTTTATTATACCTACAAAATCTATCTTAGATTTTTGTCCTCTATGCATTTATTGTTCTTTTTCCTAGTCTAGTACAATTGTCTAACCTAAACCGAAATCAACAGGAATTCTTTATAGCATCATGTGCGTATTGAATCTTCCAAAGTTTTCAACTTTGTTTTCACAGAAATAACAATAATCTGGTTTACCAAATCCAGATCATATGAATCATCCTACATTAACATAAGAGTTCTTGAGTTACATCCATGACAAAATGAATATACTTGGCATAAACAAGTTTGGAAAAATCTGCAACTGACTTTTAGTAAGCCAACAAGTTGGTGCAGAATCACACAGACCTACCAGCTACAGTAAAAAAGGCTCAGCCCCACTGTGGTCAGTGCTATGAAGATGACAAATGTGATGGCCTGAGTGAGGCAGGTAGGAATGGATGGATCAGGGATATCTGAACTGAGAATTGGAGCATGAGAATAAGTCAGATTTACCTTGCGCACGCATCTTATCACGTTTCATTTTTAATAAAATATCAATCTACTATCCCACATGAACAAAAGTGTGTGTCCTTTGTTTTTCCCCAGAGTATAAAGGTCATGAGGCCAAAAAGTGAGAAAAACACTATGGTTTATCCCCAGCCATGATTGGTCCATTACTTGCACTGACCACATAAGGCACCATTGAGATGGAATTGCAAACCACTCCAATATAAGGCCCTTTATGGGCCGAGGATTTTGTCCGTTGAAGTCCAGGAAGCTGCTTTGGTGACCTGTTGGACTTGGAAGCCTTAGCTTGTTTTTTTCTTTTTTGTTTTTTTTTTGTTATTTTGCCACCATGTCTGACTTGGCAACATCCTTTTCTCACTTTTCAACCCCTCCCATGATCCAGGTGCACTTCGTTGGTGATTATGTGCTGAGGCGAACCATCAACAAGGGAGCCTGGGCTACGGTGAGCTTGGCCCGGCACGTGCCAACTGCCACCGAGGTGGTTATAAAAACCATCAGTAAGAAGGGCTGTCCTGAGTTCCCTCAAGAAGTGCATTGTCTTCATCCTAACATCACTTCATTATTTGAGGTGATTGCCACCCAGGACAAGTTTTACCTGGTGATGAGGGGACGTAGGAGAGCACCTGGCGACCTAGGTCCGCCTGACTGAGCTAGAAGCGCGCGCCACGTTCCGGCAGCTGGTGTCCGCGCTCCAGTACTGCCACCACCGGGGCATCGCCCACCGGGACCTGAAGCCCGCCAACATCTTGTTAGAAGCTAACAGCATCATGAAACTGGCCAAATTTGGTTTTCCTAAAGAAGCGAAGGGCCAAAATCTGAGCACCTTCTGTGGCACCATATACTACATGGCCCCCGAGAGCTTCAAACAACAAGACTACGACGGCTGCAAAGCGGATGTCTGGAGCTTGGGGGTGACCTTGTACAAAACGGTGACGGGAAAGTTGCCATTCCGGGGGGCCAACATTGTGAGGCAGAGGGAGAAGATCCTGGCAGGAATTTCGAAGTGCCGCACTTCCTGAGCAGGAAAGGTCAAAGTTTTTTAAAACATCTTACTAACTGTGGACCCCAACCAGAGGCCGACCATGGAGGAGGTCATGGAGGACCCCTGGCTCACCATGGGCCAGGAGGAGGAGCCGCCCCAGGAGGACTTGGACCCCCGCGTCACAGCAATGATGCCGGCAGGACCTGGGCTTCAGCAGGAAGAGATCCAGCATTCCTTGACGCAGAGGACATTCGATAAAGTGATGGGGACATACAGGATCCTGAGAGTGACCCAGACCAAGATGCCCGGCCTCACCATCCGGGTAAGGCCCTACCCCTCCCTTGAGGCCAGGAGCATTTTCTCCAGCCAGGAGGTGGGTGAGTCATTTGATGGGAAGAGTGAACAACCTTCCAATCTCTTAGATGGCCCGGGGTCGAAGGTGACCACTCCCCCACCCAACCTGGTGGAAACCATATCCACCACTCGCCCAGCCAACCCCATTGAGTTCAGGACAGCTACACCCAGCCCAGTCCTGAAGCACGGCTCTGAGGGCTCCCCCGCCATGCACAACAGCCGCAGCAGCAGCAACATCAGCAGCCGGGGAGCCCCAGGGGGAACTGCCCATGAACTGGGCCTCCACACTGGGCAGGCTGAGGAGGAGACCGAAGACCTAGACTGCCCGGGGTCGAATGCGAACACTCCCCCAGGCAGCCTGGTGGGAACCATATCCACCACTCCCCCAGACGACCCCCCTGAGTTCAGGACAGCTACCCCCAGCCCAGTCCTGAAGCGCAGCCCTGGGAGCTGCCCCACCATGGGCAACAGTAGCCACAGGAGCACCTTCATCAGGGTTGGAGCCCCAGGGGGAGCCGCCCATGAAAGCGGCCTCCCCACTGGGCAGGCTGATGGGGGCAACACAGTCTCTCCCTCTGGCACAGCCTGGGCTGGCCTGCGTGGGTTAGAACGGCTTTGAGATTCATCTTAAAATTCACATGCTGTGTGTCACCCACCAACAAGAAGGTTTTCATAAAGACGAATATCAAACCCATGTAATATTTAAAAATTGTGGACGGTCAAGGCGGGGTCACAGTTAACTCGAAGGTGCTGTTGCAGAGCTCCAGGAAGGCGGGGCACTTGGTATGGGAGCTGAGCCAGAGGTTGGACACAACCAGCTGCGGGGACAGCGGTGCTAGAAAAAAACGCTGGGTATGCCAGGTGAGAGTACTTTGTGCAGCCAATGATGGAAGTATGGAAACGGCTGAAAGGGACTGCCCAAGATGATCATGAACTTGGCTCACTATCACCGCCAGCTCCAGGCACAAGGTTCGCTGAAGAATGCTGTCCATCAGGCCAATCCATGGAACTTCTCCGCTGCAGTCCAGGTGGCTGCACTCCAGGCGTCCTCCGACAAAGTTTGGGAGACCATGACCCAGTGATCCCTTGACAGGGTCCAAGAGAAGGCGACCCAGCAGTGCCCCGACTCTGTTCAAGAGAAGGCGACCCAGCGGTCCCCCGATGCTGCCCAAGCGAAGGCGACCCAGGGGACCCCCGATGCAACAGAGACTATCGTGTTTAAGAGCTGAGCATCACTGCAGTAAGACAAAAATGAACAAACTAAAGTGTTCCAGTGGGAGAAACTCACAGGCGGATAATCCCTCTAAAGATTCCCTTTATACAAAGCTGAGACTTTAGGAGGGAAGTGTTAAAGGAACATGATTACTAGAATAACATACATGTGATTAAAACACTCAAAGTATGGAAGTAAGGATTTTTCGTAGAAGATGAGTTTGAAACAGAATGTGCCAGAGGCTCCTCCAGTGTCCTCAAGCCTGCCTGCTCCCTCTCTGCCTCCATAAAGGGTAGAATTTGCTCCAACATATTAGCCCACCATTTGTACTCTGCAGACATCCTTTCATCCAGAGAAGTCTTTTCTGTTATCTGGAAGTGGATATTCCCCCAGCCGACCCCCCTGAGTTCAGGACAGCTACCCACAGCCCAGTCCTGAAGCGCAGCCCTGGGGGCTCCCCCACCATGCGCCATAGTAGCCGCAGCAGCAGCACTATCAGCAGTGGGGGAGCCCCAGGGGGATCCGCCCATGAAACCGACCTCCACACTGGGCAGGCTGAGGAGGCGACCCAAGACCTAGTCTGCCCGGGGTCGAATGTGACCACTCCCCCACCCAGGCTGGTGGAAACCATTATTTTTTTATTTTTTTATAATTTTGGAGTTGTCTTCTGACTTGGCAACTTCCTCTTCTCACTTTTCAACCCCTCCCATGATCCAGGTGAGCTTTGTTGGTGATTATGTGCTCGGTCGAACCCTCGGCAAAGGAGCCTGGGCCACAGTGAGCTTGGCCCCGTCCTGTGCCAACTGTTACCGAGGTGGTTATAAAACCATCAGTAGGAAGGGCTGTCCTGAGTTCCGTTAAGAAGCCCATTCTCTTCAGAGCTTAAACCACCCAAACATCACGAAATTATTGGAGATGATTGCCACCAAGGACAAGTTTTACCTGGTGATGGAGCACGTGAGGGGAGGGGACCTAGGAGAGCACCTGGCGACCTAGGTCCGCCTGACTGAGCTAGAAGCGCGCGCCACGTTCCGGCAGCTGGTGTCCGCGCTCCAGTACTGCCACCACAGGGGCATCGCCCACCGGGACCTGAAGCCCGCCAACATCCTGTTAGAAGCTAACAGCATCATGAAACTGGCCAAATTTGTTTTTGCTAAAGAAGCGAAGGGCCAAAATCTGAGCACCTTCTGTGGCACGATATACTACATGGCCCCCGAGAGCTTCAAACAACAAGACTACGACAGCTGCAACGCGGACATCTGGAGCTTGGGGGTGACCTTGTACAAAACGGTGACGGGAAAGTTGCCATTCCAGGGGGCCAACATTGTGAGGCAGAGGGAGAAGATCCTGGCGGGGAAGTTCGAAGTGCCCACTTCCTGAGCAGGAAATTCAAAGTTTTTTGAAAAGATTAATTACTGTGGACCCCAACCAGAGGCCGACCATGGAAGCGGTCATGGAGGACCCCTGGCTCAACATGGGCCAGGAGGAGGAGCCGCTGCAGCCCTACATCGAGCCACCCCAGGAGGACTTGGACCCCCGCGTCACAGAAATGATGCTGGACCTGGGCTTCAACCAGGAAGAGATCGAGCATTCAGTGAAGCAGAGGACATTTAATAAAGTGATGGGGACATACAGGATCCTGAGGGAGACCCAGACCAAGATGCCCGGCCGCACCATCCGGGTAAGGCCCTACCCCTCCCTTGAGGCCAGGAGCATTTTCTCCAGCCAGGAGGTGGGTGAGTCATTTGAAGGAAAAACAGAACAACCTTCCAATCCCCTAGACTGCCCGGGGTCTAAGGTGACCACTCCCCCACCCAACCTGGTGGAAACCATATCCACCACTCCCCCAGCGGACCCCATTGAGTTCATGACATCTACCCCCAGCCCAGTCCTGCAGCTCGGCTCTGAGGGCTCCCCCGCCATGCGCAACAGCCGCAGCAGCAGCATTATCAGCAGCCGGGGAGCCCCAGGGGGAGCTGCCCATGAACGCGGCCTCCACACTGGGCAGGCTGAGGAGGATTCCGAAGACACAGACTGCCCGGGGTCGAACGCGACCACTCCCCCATCCAGCATGGAAGCTATAACCACCACTCCCCCAATCAAATGCACTGAGTTCAGGACAGATACCCGCAGCCCAGTCTTGAGCACCATCATCAGGGGTGGAGCCAAAGGGGGAGCCGCCCATGAAAGCGATCTCCACAATGGGCAGGGTGATGGGGGCAGCCCAGTCTCTCCCTCTGGACACAGCCAGGGCCGGCCTGGGTGGGTTAGGAGGGCCTGGAGATTCATTTCAAAATGGACTTGCTGTGGGTCACCCACGAAGAAGAAAGGTTTTAGAAGGACGAAAGTCCAACCCATGTAAAATTAAAAATTTTTGACGGTGAAGGTGAGACAACAGTTACCTCAAAGGTGCAGGTGCGGAGCTCCAGGAAGGCCATGCACGTGATCTGGGAGCTGAGCCACAGGATGGATGTAACCAGCTCGGGGCCAGCGGCACCAGAAATAAACGCAGCCTGTGCCAGGTGAGAGCACGTGGTGCAGCCAAGGATGGAGGCGTGCGAAGGGCTGAAAGGATGCATCCAAGAGGATCATGACCTTGGCTCACTATCAGCACCAACACCGGGCACAAGGTTCATTGAAGAACACTGCCCAGCAGGCCGAGACACGGAACTTCTCTGCTGCAGTCTGGCTGGCTGTGCTCCAGGCCTCCCCCAACAAAGTCTGAGTGGCCAAGAGCCAGCGATACCCCGACAAAGTCCAGGAGGCAGCGACCCAGCAGTCCCCCGACGTTGTTCAAGAGAAGGCAATCCAGAGGTCCCCCGAAGCTGTTCAAGAGAAGGCGATTCAGAGGTCTCGAGACGCTGTTCAAGAGAAGGCGATCCAGAGGAACCCAGACGCTGCCCAAAAGAAGGGGACCCAGAGGTCCCGAGACGCTGTTCAAGAGAAGGCGATCCAGAGGAACCCAGACGCTGCCCAAAAGAAGGGGACCCAGAGGTCCCCCGACGCTGTTCAAGAGAAGGCGATCCCAAGGTCCCCCGACGCTGCCCAATAGAAGGGGGCCCAGAGGTCCCCCGACGCTGTTCAAGAGAAGGCGATCCAGAGGTCCCCCGACTCTGTTCAAGAGAAGGCGATCCAGAGGTCCCCCGAAGCTGTTCAAGAGAAGGCGATCCAGAGGTCCCCCGAAGCTGTTCAAGAGAAGGCGATCCAGAGGTCCCCCGAAGCTGTTCAAGAGAAGGCGATCCAGAGGTCCCCCGACGCTGTTCAAGAGAAGGCGATCCAGAGGTCCCCCGACGCTGCCCAATAGAAGGGGACCCAGAGGTTCCCCGATGCTGTTCAAGAGAAGGCGATCCCGAGGTCCCCCGACGCTGTTCAAGAGAAGGCGATCCAGTGGTCCCCCGACGCTGTTCAGGAGAAGGCGATCCAGAGGTCCCCCGACGCTGTTCAAGAGAAGGGGATCCAGAGGTCCCCCGACGCTGTTCAAGAGAAGGCGATCCAGAGGTCCCCCGAAGCTGTTCAAGAGAAGGCGATCCAGAGGAACCCAGACGCTGTTCATGAGAAGGCGATCCAGATGTCCCCCAACGCTGTTCAAGAGAAGGCGATCCAGAGGTCCCCCGACGCTGTTCAAGAGAAGGCGATCCAGAGGAACCCAGACGCTGTTCATGAGAAGGCGATCCAGATGTCCCCCAACGCTGTTCAAGAGAAGGCGATCCAGAGGTCCCCCGACGCTGTTCAAGAGAAGGCGATCCCAAGGTCCCCCTACGCTGCCCAATAGAAGGGGACCCAGAGGTCCCCCGACGCTGTTCAAGAGAAGGCGATCCAGAGGTCCCCCGAGGCTGTTCAAGAGAAGGCGATCCAGAGGTCCCCCGAAGCTGTTCAGGAGAAGGCGATCCAGAGGTCCCCCGAAGCTGTTCAAGAGAAGGCAATCCCGAGGTCCCCAGACGCTGTTCATGAGAAGGCGATCCAGAGGTCCCCCGACGCTGCCCAATAGAAGGGTACCCAGAGGTCCCCTGACGCTGTTCAAGAAAAGGCGATCCAGAGGTCCCCCAATGCTGTCCAGAGAAGACAACCCAGCGGACCCCCAACACTGTCTAAGAGAAGGCGATCCAGAAGTCCCCTGATTCTGTTCAAGAGAAGTCGATCCAGATGTCCCCCGATGCTGTCCAAGAGAATGCGACCCAATGTTCCCCTAAAGCTGTTCAAGAGAAGGCGATCCAGCATTCCCTGATGCTGTTCAAGAGAGGGCGACCCAGTGTTCCCCAGATGCTGTCCAATAGAAGGTGACCCCGCGGTCCCCTCAGGCTCTCCAAGAGAAGGCGATCCAGTTGTCCGCTGATGCTGTCCAAGAGAAGGGGACCCAGAATTCCTCCGGCGCTGTTCAAGAGATGGCGACCCAGTGGTCCCCCGACGCTGTCAGGGAGGCGATGACTCAGCGTTCCCCGTCGCTGTTTGGGAGGCAGTGACCCAGCTGTCCCCTGAGGCTGTTTGAGAGGTGGAAACCCAGTGGTTCCCCAGCACAGTCTAGGAGGCAGCGACCCAGAGATCCCCCAATGCTACCCAGAGCCCTGTTCCCAGGTAATGACTGCATTTCAGCACTTTGGAGTGCAAACCAGGCAAGTTTCAAATGAAAACCCCTCTCTGGAGCCCTATTCTAGGTCCTGCTTCTGCAGCAGAAGCTGGGGTAAGTAAAGGGTGGTGTGGGTGGTTAAAAAAAAAAAAAAAAAAAAAAAAAAAAAAAAGGGTATCCAGGTGGTGTCTTGGTAAGCATCATTTCAAGAATGCCTGCTGAGCTTGGAAGACTGCTTGGCGTCCCCTGCTGGTCAAGAGGAGAAGCCGCTCTCTCTGAGAGTCCACTTCTCAGCCCCCACTGAAACTTCAGAGACTGGACTTTTTCATGGGTCCCTTTCCTCCCCTGCTCCTTGGCTCCCATGTTTGTGGGGCTTCTTATTAAAGTATTTGGTTCTCCCAAACTTTCTAATAAACTTGATGATCCAGAAAAAAAAATTATCAATCTTCTTTTCAGAAACTGTTTCTCTACCTTAGTGGATGTTAAACATTTGTGGTGTGGGACTTTCTGAAGTGCTGGGTGGGCTTCTACTAGAAAAGGAGTTGGGAGAGAGGAGGGAAAGGAAGGGGAAGAAACAGGGGGGAAAGGAAAGAGGGAAAGGAAGGGGTAGGAGAGAGAAATACCAGTGTTACCCACATCCTGGGTTACTACTGAGAAGAAAGATGAAATTTGGGTTAACACCTTTCCTCAACTGTAATAGAGTGCTAATAGGGTGTGAAAGAGAAAGAGTGAGGTGCAAAGGAACAGGGATGATGGAGAAGGTGAGAGGAGTGGGAAGGGGTGAACTCTCAACCCATTGTTCACAATGGTGGTGACACTGATAAAAACGTGTTTAAGAGCCCTGCTGTGTCATCTGCTCCCAACTCCTTTGGGAAGTCCTTCAAATTCCTATTTGATAACACTGAAGAAACACCCCCTCTAAATCAGACAGACCAAAGAATCCAGGCTTTTTATTCCCCATGACAAGATGAAGAAGGCTAAGCATAATCAGACAGGGTGAACATTCATCCTAGGTTTTCTCCAAACATTTCTGACTTGAGATATTCTGTCCTATTGATCCCATAAGCACACATAAGCCTTTTCAGTTCATGTGCCCAGACTGTTGGTTAGACAATAAACTGGTGATAGGAATGCTCAGGGACATGAATGATTCCAAAACACTTTTAGTTCATTGGTCCTGTGCTCCAGATCATGTCAATCCTCTTCCTGGAACTTTCCAGGGACTTGCATTGGGTCCAGAAGAAAATCTAAAATCCTTGCCATACTCCTCAAGCCCCTATAGAATCCGATCCTTACCTCCTCTCCCCTTGATTCACCACCTTCCAGTCCCATTGGCCCGCTTTCTTTTCTGTGAGCATGCTGAGTTTATTCCTTTCTCAGAGCCTTGGCCTTTGTTCTTACCCCTGTCGAGAATGTGTTTTACATCAAGTTTTCATGGGCTTCTTCTCCTGGTTCAGATCTTGACTAAAACTCCCATTTTCTCTGGATGTCACCCCTAATAATCCTGCCTAAACTAGCACTACCCCCAACCCCAATACCTTCTTGGGCATGGCCCTTTTAAATCACCTTCATGGCATTTACTATCCTATATAATAAAAGCCTAATATGCTAAGTGGCGGGTCATCCGGTAATTTGTTCAACCAATCAAAATGTAATGTGTTAGCCAAAACCGGTTTGGCTCAGTGGATAGAGCGTCAGCCTGCGGACTGAAAGGTCCCAGGTTCGATTCCGGTCAAGGGTATCTACCTGGGTTGTGGGCACATCCCCAGTGGAAGATGTGCAGGAGGCAGCGGATCGATGTTTCTCTCTCATCGATGTTTCTAACTATCTCTCTCCCTTCCTCTCTGTAAAAAATCAATAAAATATATATTTTTTTAAAAAAGTAATATGTTAATGATATGATAAGGCCACTCAACCACTCACTATGACACGCACTGACCACCAGGGGGAGACAGTTGACCTGTCAACCAGGTCTCAATGACAAGCACTGACCATCAGGGGGCAGATGCTCGGACCAGTAGGTGAGCTTGCTGCGGGGGTCTGGCTGATTGCCACTGAGCAAGACAGGCCAGACATGCCCTGGAGCCCTCCTGCAGTCCCTCTCCAGCTGGTCAACCTCCCGTGTCCCTCTCCAGCCCCAATCATGCATCAGTGGGGTCCCTTGGCCTAGCCTGCGCCCTCTTGCAATCCAGAACCCCTCAGGGGACGTTGAAGAGCTGGCTTTGGCCAGATGCCACAGGCATAAAAGGCTAATATGCAAATAGACTGAGCAGTGGAACAACTAACTGGTCATTATAATGTTCACTGACTACCAGGGGACAGGCGCTCAACACAGGAGCTGCCCCCTGGTGGTCAGTGTGCTCCCACAGTGCGAGCGCCTCTCAGCCAAAAGCCGGACTCACAGCTAGAGAGCGCAGCAGCAGTGGCTGGAGCCTCTCCCGCCTCCACGGCAGCACTAAGGATTGCCAGCGTAGACACGTTCCCCATGGGTCCCTCTACAGGCATTTAGCCACCCCCCAAGAGCTCCCGGACTGCAAGAGGGCGCTGGCAAGGCTGAGGGACCCCCCCTCCCACAAGAGTGCATGACTTTTGTGCACCAGACCTCTAGCGATCTATAAGCATCTTATTTACGTATTTGATTATCTTTTTTCCCCATTGGAGTATAAGCTACAGGAGGCTTAGTCTGTCTCTGACTCACTCCTACAAAAGCATCCAGCACAAATAGATTCCCAAAAAACAATAGGTATCCAAAAAATATTTACATGATAAATGACTAAATAAAGGTATGTCTCATCTCCTTTGTAGTTAAACACAGTGTACGGCACACCACAGGCCTTAGAAATGGGGAGGAGTACCAGTCACTGAACCCGGGAAGATTACTAGCAAGCCTTTTTGTTTTCATCAGAAAATGAAGGTTACTCTTACATATCACTAGATTAGAAATGCACTTCAGTAAAAAATAAGCCCTGATTCACTTAGGCTTCACATGGTACTGATTTTTTTCCTAAAAAGGCAAGTTTTTCCTTAAGTACAAGGAAAGACCCTTCTGGACTCCCAGGAGCAGGGATCTCCAGCAGTGACATCCTTGGATGTAAGGGGGATAATATTAATACTACTAGAGACCTGGTGCATGAAATTCATGCACTGGAGTGGGGGGGGGGGGGAGGGCGAGAGGGATAGGGTGTTGCTCAGCCTAACCTGCACCCTCTCCAATCTGGGACCAGAATTAGGCCTAAACTGGCAGTTGGACATCCCTCTTACAATCCGGGACTGCTGGCTTCTAACTGCACGCCTGACTGCCTGCCTGATCGCCCCCAACTGTCCTGCCCTGCCAGCCTGTTTGCTCCCAACTGCCCTCCCCTGCTGGCCTGTTCACCCCCAACTGCCCTCCCCTGCCAGCCTGATAGCCCACAACTGTCCTCCCTGCCAGCCATCTTGTGATGATGTAAGGGTGCAAGGGCCTGAGGGCCACCTAGGCTTTTATTAGTATAGATTCTTCCAGTTTTTCTGTATCTTTTGGTATCAGTAACCTAAGAGGTCATCAGTACTAATCTCCAATTAAAAGTACCCACAGAAATTACAGGGAATCTTCCAGATAAACACTCCAGCCTTCCTAAGATGTGCAAATGAGGTCTGTTAGCATAACCTCCCAGGTAGAACTTGCTCATTCCTACTGATCTTAATAGTAACCTACATCAGTGTTGGGAAAAATTCCATTATGGCTCTCTCTCTATAAAACCAGTTTTATAAAATTCAGTGTGTGTGCCTGAATTATGTTCCAACGTATATGTCTGTACTTGTATGTACACACATTCGTTTTGTTTTATATCCTGACACCAAACAAGCAATATGACAAAGAAAAAAAATCATATTCCAACCATTTATTGTCATAAAAAAGTTAAAAAATATTAAAATAATAAAATGAGGGTCTTTACAAGATAACAATGATTGAATTTACAAAAATTGTAATCATGGCCCTCCCCAAAAAGACTTGGAGAAGCTTGTATTGAAAGAACAGCTTCTTTGAGGAGTGTTTTTCCTAAAATCTAATTGATGCACTGGTCACAAGATGTGAAAACACAATCCCATGTGGAGGTGCTGTGTCATTCCCTAGTACTATTTAAATGCTGCACATGTTTGGCCAGTGATGTGTCTAGTATATTTACAATAAACATAAATCAACACCAAAGTCATTAGTCTATTTTTATAGAACTAGCTCCATTTTCCTCTATCTAGGCGAGGACCTGAGTCCTGCAAGAAGAAGGAATGATTTTAATTAAGGCATCTTGTAACATTTCCTGCATATTCTTTGATATTAATAGGCCCCATCCTATCTAATAAAAGAGAAAAATGGTAATTGGCGTACGACGATACCCTTTTCATTGGCTAATCAGGGCTGTATGCAAATTAACTGCCAACTAAGATTGGCAGTTAACGGCCAACAAGATGGCGGTTAATTTGCATATGTAGGCACAATGCAGGGAGGTGAAAGGGAAAGCAGGAAGAAGCCCCCTGCCACTGACAGTGATCGGAAACCCAGGGGGGAGCTAAGAGCTGGGGGGCAGGGCAAAGGCGGCCTTGGGGCCGCCTTTGCCCTGCCCCCCAGCCATTATCAGAGAATCAGGTGCCTTTGCCGCCCTGGCCAGTGATAGCAGGAAGTAGGGGTGGAGCCAGCGATGGGAGCTGGGCACGGTCGAAGCTGGCAGTCCCGGGAGCTAGGGGTCCCTTGCCTGGGCCTAAAGTGGAGCCCACAATCGCGGGGCCACTGCAGCTGCGGATCCCTGCTGCCCGGGCCGGACGCCTAGGCCAGAGGCATTAGGCCTGGGCAGGGGCGGAGCCTGGAACCACGGGGAGCTGGGGGTCCCCTGCCAAGGCCTGACACCTCTGCCGGAGGCCTCAGGCCTGGTCAAGGGGCTGATCCGGTGATTAGTGATCAGAGGGTGATGAGGGTCAACTCCTCTGGCCAAGGCGTCAGGCCTGGGCGGGGGGCGGAGCCGGGGATTGGGGGGATATGATGGTCCCCTTGCCCAGGCCTGAAGCCTGGGTCAGAGGCGTCAGGCTTGGGCGGGGGGTGGAGCAAGCGATCAGAGGGAGATGGGGGTCCCCTGCCCAGGCATGATTCCTGGGCCAGAGGCCTCAGGCCTGGGTGGGGGCCAGAGCCAGTGATCAGGGGGAGATGGGGGTCCCCTGTACAAGCCTGAAACCTCTGGCGGAGGCTTCAGGCCTGGGCAAGGGGCCGATCCTGCGATTGGAGGGTGATGGGGGTCAACGCCTGAGGGCTCCCAGTATGTGAGAGGGGGCAGGCTGGGCTGAGGGACACTCCCCTCCCCACACACACCCAGTGCACGAATTTCGTGCACCGGGCCCCTAGTTTTCTAAATATTCCGTTAGAAACTGTGGCTCCTACGCCTGCTACTCTAGGCATCCCTTATTCCTTCCTATTTATCCCACAGATTGAAAGCTGAGCAGCACAGTGGAAAACTATCTGGGAGTCACAGAATTGACAGGAAAACTCCGCTGTGTGCTCTGTGCTGGGGTAAAATTACAATGAAAGGGTTTCACGTTTCCTGATTTTTGCCCGGCTTTAATTGAGTTATTTTTCATTTGGTAGATATATGTGCCAGGATGGAACATAATACAGTTAGGACAGCATCCTGTGGGACAATGTGACTAGACATAGCTATGAAAAGGAGGTGGGGTTAAGACCAGTGGCCCCAGATTGCTGAAGGAAGTGAGATAGGTCGGTGAAGACAGAAGCTGTCAGCTGCCCCCAGTTCCTGAAGCACTGAGTCTAAGGATGCTGGAGGAGAAGTTGACAGGAGTAAATGCTACTGTCTCCTAGACTCTACGAGGCCATTAAGAGAAGACCTCCAGCAGGATATGCCCTCGGGGAAGTGGAGAAAAATGATCCTATGGCAAGAAAGCGGAGAAATGCTAACCTCTGCAGAAATCATAGAATTGAGTTCCCCATGCACTTACTGAGTAGTAAAGCCGTACATGTGTACAACTGAATTTCTACACATCAGCTATTATTATGCAAACAGCTGAGATGTTATTATTTACAAATAGCTATAGAGATTTAAATCATTTCTGTTATTTTATACTGGCTGGGCAAGAAAAAGTGTTGGCTTTAAGAATAATTCTCATAAATAGATGAGTAATTATATTAACACAAAGCATAATGAACATTACAATATAGAAAGAATGAAAATATTGCCACAGTAATGATACTACAGAAGCATAAACTCCCAGACATCAGAGCAGGAGGAGGGTGAGGAAGGCGGTCCCAGAGGCCACTGGAAGAGGTCCCTGCCTTGTTCTCCTTTGCCTGCATTGAGAAACCGGAGGGAGGCCCTTCAGGTCAACACTTCTACACTCATAATTCCCTGGCAAAATGAACAACATTGCTAGGGAAGGACCATGCAGTTAGCAGCTACTTCTCTGGAGTAGATCAGTTTCTCACATCTTTTCTAAAATGTAGCCAGTTGAAAACAGACTGCTCTGAAATGGGAAGCCAGAACTACACTCTTTCACTGGGGTGGAGAGGAAGGAGAAAGTTGGAAATGGAGGATCAGCCTGAGCACACAGTTCCAGAGGGCAACCTTCAAGACCAGAGTCTGGGTGGGCGGGGTTGGGTGGGGCAGGGGGAGGGGAGGGGCTTCCAGCAGGTGGAGCTGATGCTGCAGGGTGAAGTATAGGGAACCAGGGCACTTTTGCTTCAGGTACACACAGGACAGGCCTAGACTAGAGGCATGGACCCTGCATCCATTGGGAATTTATGCTGACTCAGCAGAACTTAACTCAAGCGATCACAGGATGCTTGATTCCCAGAATGCACACCTGATTTCATGAAGCACAGCCCTCCCTGCCACACACACACACACACACACACACACACACACACACACACACACACAAGGTATGTGCGCACGGTCTTCACACTGGAGTCCACAAACCAAGCAACACACAGTTTTCATGGTGTCTGTGGACATGGAGAGAATCCAGCAACCGAAGTGGCACAGTGTGGCCCATTGGATGTTGTCAATTCAGATAGTTTGTAGAGTGGGCTCTAGATGCAAGACAAAGAAAAAGAAGTGTTGGCTTTATGAATAATTCTCATAAGATTAGGAATTATATTGAAACAGCAAATCCTACCTGAGCCCTGAGACTGAGAGATGAAGGGCTGAGCATGACTGCAGGGCCTCTTAAGTGTTAGAGTACTTTATTCTCTTACTAGAGGCCCAGTGCACAATATTTGTACACTTGGGGGGGCAGTCCCCTCAGCCTGGCCTGTGCCCTTTTGCAGTCCAGGAGCCCTTGGCGGATGTCCAACAGATGGCGGGGAGCGGGCCTGAGCCAGTAGTAGGACATCCTTAGTGCTGCTGCAGAGGCAGGCTGCTGTGCTCACCAGCCATCACCCAGTCTTGTGGCTGAGCAGTGCTTCCCCTTTGGGAGTGCACTGACCACCAGGGGGCAACTCCTGTGCTGAGCGTCTGCCACCTAGTGGTCAGTACGCATCATAGCAACCGGTCGTTCCGCCATTCAGTCGATTAGCATATTACCCTTTTATTATATAGGAAGGATATACCTCAGTTTGGAAGACAGAATTTACCCTCTCCAAGAGAAACTTGCTAATTATGCCTGAACATTTGTAATTTATAAGGCGAAGGTTCTACTAGTAAAAAATGAGTGCATGCCAATTTCATTTTAGTAGCAAGAACTCTTTACAAAAGAAGGCTTTAAAGTTACTTCTTTTTAAGTTAAGGAAAGGGAGAATTTAAGCAGTAAATAGCAGGGTTGGGATTCAAACCCAGGTAGTCAGATTATAGAGCCAAATTGTCGTCGTCGTTGTTGTTTTTGATTGATTGTTTTTTTACTATGCTACATGAGGTAGAGTATATTTTTGCTGTTTCTAAAGAACAAGCATGTCATTTCAGAACATACTTTCTATCCTAAAGTGTGAAATGATTATCTTATAGAAGCACCTGGTATAGAGTTTAAAACATCATAGGGATTTAGGAAATACCCATTTATATTTCCCTTCATTTCCTTTAATGAAATCTATTTGTCGCCACTCTAAATCCAATGTTTATCTTGAAAGGAGATCCTGTTATTATATTTTCATAGCTTCATTTAGTGCTCAGGTTTAGAGTAACAAACAGCACAGTTATATTTATAATTTAAGCACTCTAAATATCAGGCATTTCCAGTTTGTGGAAGCAAATCACTCAGAAGTAACCAGTGGACATCTGATGGGAAATCCTGATGCTCTGGAGGTATCCAGGGAGAGCCATGGCCCTGAGAATTCCCCTAAGGAGCTTCTTAACTGCTGGGGACTATTTAGAGCAGTGGTTCTCAAGCTTCCTAATGCCGCGATCCTTTAATACAGTTCCTCATGTTGTGGTAACCCCCAACCATTAAATTATTTTTGTTGCTACTTCGTAACTGTAATTTTGCTACTGTTATGAATCATAATGTAAATATATGATAAGCAGGATGTATTTAGGTGACCCCTGTTAAAGGGTCGTTCGACCCCCAAAGGGGTCGTGACCCACAGGTTGAGAACCACTGATTTAGAGGCACTGAAACAGCTGCCTGACTGTGAACTTGGATTTGCATAGACGAGGGCACCACCATGGAATAGTTTCCACAATTGAATTCTTAGTTTTCTGATGGACTTGAGTCTCCACCAGAGTCAGACTGGGGTTCTACATAATAGGTCCCCTGAGATAAACTCAGAATTCCAGAAGAGTCTTGGCCAATCAGGTGCAGCTGGGTAGCTGGGCCTAGATATTGGGGAGGGATTAGTAGTTCCATGGACAGCTTGAAGCTGTGTTTGACCATCCCCAATGTAGGGTCTTCCTGTCTCCATGCCCCTCCCTTAACATTCAAATGGCCCTGTTTCCTCAGTGTTCACAGCACCACATGCAGCCTCCCAGGTGAACCTGGAGCCCAGTGATCCGGAAGCTCCATGGGCTGCACAGAGTGAGCAGGAGAAAGTCAGCTGGTCAACAGAGGAGAAGCACTGCCAGAGCGGTGAGCCCACAGGAGGCCTGGGCATCTGCGCTGCAGGCCCGCCACGTGCAGGAACTGCTCACACTGTGTGGGTCCCTAGAGAGACTAATTAGGGAGGTGGTTCCTCAGACAAGTCTGGACAACTTGCTAAGCCACAAAGTACGATAGGAACTAGATCATTCAGATTTATGGCATTTATGTAAATGTACTTATGTGCACATCTTCACAGACCATCAGGTAAACACCAGGAAACATTATATTTCACATTCATTTAAATAGGGATTTGCTAAAGATAAGATGCTAGACACCATGCTTATTTATTTGTTTGTTTTTAAAATCTTTAGTGTTGAAAGTATTACATATGTCTCTCTGCTTCCCCCATTGACTTCTTCTAGCCAACCCCGCCCCCTACCCAGGCCCTCACCACCCTATTGTCTGTGTCCAGGGGTTATGCATAAATGCATACAACTTCTTTGATTGATCTCTTCCTGCCCATCCACCCTCCCCATTTTCCCTCTGAGATTCAACAGTCTGTTCCATGCTTCCATCTCTCGGGGTCTATTAACATCATGTTTAAACGGAGCTTTTAACTAAGGTATTGGGAAAAGAATTTGAGGAACACTAAATGTGGTATTTATTTCAGTGCAATTAAAAAATATTGTCTAGACTGTTGCTTCATGTAAAAAAATAGTTTTGCTTTGTTGTTGGTCCATTCTGCTGCAATTTTAGTGGACATAAACATCTTAATGTATTGAAATGGAATGAGATTTGATTATGAGGAAAGTCTAGATAGTCATTATGAGTAAAAATGACTTAAATGGAAAGTGCTAATATTCACTATAAATTTGCTAATTGTCATTCTGTGGCAAATACTATTACAATAATGACACTCACAGTCACATTATTTTGTGAATAAGCATTAGGAAAGTTGATCATAAAATCATATTTTACCATTAAATAGTTTTCTTCAAAGCTATTAAAATCTTCTACGCTAAGTGTGTCAGTGTTTGTAAGTGCTTTGAAGATGAGGAATGCACTTCTAGGCCAAAATCCCCTTTTAAAGGAAAAAATGTTTTTCTTTTTTTTTTGACTTTACAAATAGCTTTTAAATGGTTTAGCAATAAACTTACCATAAAACATAACACCCATGTTATCATTAATACTAATGGCAATAAATGGGCTTTTGATGTGTGATCCCATAATCTCATAAAAGTGGCGTTTTATAATTCATAAACCAGTCTCCATTCTTCAGGTATAAGCATGTCCCCCATAAGAAAAATGTGTGGGATCCAAAAACTTAATGGTTCTATAAAAACTTTGTCTATACATAAAAAAGAGAAAGAAACTATACAACCATCCAAATACTCATAAATTTTCTATAAATTTTGGGGAGCAAGGCAGGGTTAGATTTTTATCATCTTGATTTATTAAACCCACTATCTCACACCCCCACCTGATTGTGAATGTATAAGGGGCTCATGTTTGTTATTATATAATAATAATATAATAAAAGCCTAATATGCTAAGCATCTGGTTGTCCGTTCAAGTAATCAAAGCGTAATATGCTAATGATATGCTAAGGCCACTCAACTGCTTGCTATGACGTGTATTGACCACCAGGGGACAGACGCTCTGACTGGTAGGTTAGCTTGCTGCTGGGGTCCGGCTGATTGGAACTGAGTGAGACAGGATGGACATGCCCTGGATCCCTCCTGTGGTCCCTCTCCAGCTGGCCAAGCTCCCAAGTCTCTCCTCAGCTCCAATCGTGCACCGGTGAGGTCCCTCAGTCTGGCCTGCACCCTCTCAAAATCCGGGACCCCTCGGGGGATGTCAGAGAACCAGTTTTAGCCCGATCCCACAGGCCAGGCCGAGGGACCCCATTGGTGCACAAATTCGTGCACTGGCCTCTAGTAGATAATAATCAATAATCAGGGTTAGGACTTTTGGATCTATTCCTTAGTATATAGATATCTAATTACATACCTCATTATACTTTATCTAATTGTTTAAGCTTTTTAAAATAAGAGCATTTACCTCATTTCTATCCTGAAATAATAGTGGAAAATCATATAAGTATATCTCTCTGTCTAGGAGGAGTTCAACACACAACTCCACTACAACTAGCATTGTGCCCATGGAACACAAATTTATCTTAGAGACTATTTCTAAATGGAAGTTTTCTGTCCCATTCCCACTTCTTTGTAACCAGCAAATGTAAGTTGGATGGAAAGAGCAGCAGTAAAGTTAATTTTACTTTTTATAATCATGAAAATGAGATATAATCCCTTTATCAACATAAAATAATCTATATATAGGAAAGCCTAATATACAAAAGTGTCTCCTTGGGAGTCCGACCGACCAGGAGTTTGATCACTCACTATGACGTGTGCTGACCACCAGGGGGTTGGCGTGGAATGAAGGAAGGTCCTGGCTGGCACAGGCAGCTGGGGAAGGGAGGCCCTGGCCGGCAGCCGGCAATCACTAGAGACACTACCGATGCACAATTTCGTGCACTGGACGTCTAGTTTATTATAATTTATTTTGCCAAATACATCTTGAATACATTTATTCATTCATTGAACATTTTTGGATGGTGTTCTAGGTAACAAGAATAGTTCTAGGGAATGGGTATATGGAGATAAAAGCTACAATTCTGTTATTGCCTTCAAAAGTTTCAATATACAGGTTAAATACATTAATAGAGGAATATGAAGGGCCCCAAAAGAAAACATAGGAAAGCTACTTGAATGAGGTGGGTGTCAAAGGAAGGGTTCTTATAGTAGGCAATGCCTGCCCAAGATTTGAAATTGGATAAAGAGTTACCTTGAAAAAGAAGTAGAATATGGGTATTTGATATAGCTGGATCAGTCTGTGACAAGGATGAGAGGCATGGCAAATCTAAAGAAATTTGATCTCAGATGATAATAGTGTGCAGAGGAGGACATGATGACAAGAAATAAGGATGGAGTTAGGAAAGATGTGATGGTGAAAGACTTTGCCATGAAAATGAGTTTAGGCTTCATTCTATGAGAAAAGGAAATAGCTGTATTAATAATATTTACAAAGAGAGAATATGATATTAAAAAGTATGCTTTTTAAAGCTTCACCTCAGATATGATGAAGGATGGATTTGATAGTAGGTTATAGTAAGATACTATATGAGAAAAAAGGACCCATCCTAAGGCAGTAATGTGGGCATGAGAACGGATTAGACTTGGTGAGAAGACTTGGTGATCTTTTGAATGAAAGGAGCAAAGGAAGAGTACAGAATTAGTTACTTTGGGGGATTCTGGTGTTACAATGATAGAAAACATGGAAATAAGAGCAATTGTGATGGGAAGTGCTGAGCATTAACAATTGGATATAAGATGCTTGTGGGATATTCCATGACTCCTGTGTAGCTGTAATTATAGAACTGGAGTTCAGGAGAATATCTAAGATGGAAATATAGTTTAGGAATCTTTGGTCTGTAGGTCTGAATGTAATTATCCAGGAAGACTGTATAGAGAAAGAAGATGAAAATACCAAGGATACATAAATTCTAGAGAGCACTAACCATTAAATAATACTTTGAGGCGAGGCCGACCTAAAAGTCGGAACTGAGGAGTTGGGTGTGGCTAGTGAGTAATGCTGGAAATGCTAGGAAGCAGTGGCTATGCATGGAAATCAGAGAGGAGGATTTTCAAAACTCAGAAAGTGATCAAATTAGATAAATGCCACAAATATTTATTTGTAAGAAGAAGATAATAGCTGGTCATCTTACTTATGTTCAAAAGTAGGATGACAGGATAAAGATTAGAGTTGGTAAAAAACCAGATGAGAAACAAAGAAAAGATACTGATATAGATGATGCATCCCAAAATTTTTATAAGATGCTGTCAGAGTGTGACCTCCAACAGAATATGCAACTCCATTGTGCTAGGAATGTGTGATCTCCAATGTACAAATACCTCATGCCTTAAGTGCCAAAGACAGACATGTTTGCCCCAGGGCCTGAAATCCTCCTTGTCAGTTAGCTACATGAACACTTTCATGTTGCTATAGACATTCCTCTACTATAAGGCATTTTCCTGAGAAGTGAAAATGTAACCAACCAGCCAGGCATTTGGGCTGTGCATCTGGCAATCAGTTTGAAGGGCTTTGCCAATGAGTTGATCAGTACTTGTGGTCTCTTGCAAGTCCCTCCCTGTTGCCCTTGAGTTCACAATCACAGCAAAGTCTGTTAGAGATATTATGTCCCTGGGCATGCAAGGCTCCTGGGGAACAACTTGAGTTTGGGATAAATAAGTCACATGGAAGTTCATTCTGGAAGTGGCTTAAGTGTCCTGTATAGGTGCCAAGAAGAATTTAAATGCAAAAAGAAGAGACCAGAAATATCCCTGTGCTGTCTTTATGTATTCAATGTATTTATTTAATATTTGGTAGCTTTTACACTAGCTCTGCTACCAGATGGTAGGCTGGGCAGAATATGCAATACAGTAGTACATGAAATAGACAAATACCTGTGCCTTCAGGAGCTTATATTTTAATGGGTAGAAGGGGAGCCACAATAAACACAACAAATAAGTAAATATTGGGTGTTGTAGGTGGTAAAAGACATCAGGGGAAAAAAGAAAAGTATGAAGGAATATTGGAATTTTGGGGAGGGGGGAGTGTGAAATATTAAATGGGAGAGTCACTGAGGGCCTCACTTTGAGTAAAGACTGAAATTGAAGGATTAAGCCAATGGAAAAAAACCTGGAGGAAAAGTGTTTCAGGCAAAGAAGAAGCAAAACATAGGAGGTAGCCAACAAAAAAAAAAAGCAGGAGAGTAACAAAAAAGAGGAGAGTAGTGAGAGATAATATCAGAGAGATAATGGGGAGAGAGAACACAGTAGGACCTGGGCCATTAGAAGGACTGTACTGAGTTATTTTGAACAGGAAAAACTGATTCTGTAATTTTAAGGGACTCTTCATTGAGAAAAGACATCTTAATCTTGAAGAATAACCTACAATTTTCCTATCAGTCCACCTGTTCTTTTGAAGGTGATGCTTCTACAAATGACCTCCCCAATCTGCCTGGTTCCATCATAGAAACCCTCCTCTCAAAGAAGAGAGAAACTGACTATGCATTTCTCTGAGAATGAAGTGGCATATTCAGAAAATACACTGAAGGTCATCTTTGTGCCCTCCAGAAAGGCTGATAGTGAGAACAACGTGGAAATTTGAAAGAACCTTTTCTAGAACCAGAAGAGGAGGAAAACAATGAAATCAGTTCTGTATCTGTGGTTTTTTTTAAGTGAAAAATTCACTAAAAAAATAAATAAATAAAGCTTTCACATGGGAATTTTTAAGATATCACGAGACCTTAACTCCTTTGCAACTAAAATACTACCAAATAAATATCTCCTGAAACAGAACATGGTTCTTTGGGCAAAGACAGAGAACAAGCACTGAAGAAAATAAGCTACCTGTGGATCTAGTTTATTGGGGTAGCTTTAGTTGCCTTCTTGAATGCTCTTGAAGAGGTCTTTTCAGCTGGAGTTAATGTATTATTACATTGGTTCACAGAACGAGTAAAGAATGAGGAGAGTTAGTTAAAAGTAATTTGTCACCGGTAACTCAATGTTGGTCACACCTATCAGAACCAGTGTATGATTCTATAAGTATGCAGTCACAGATCTTGAAACCTGGGTTTTCATCCTTATTATGCTGTTAAATAGCATTTTACTATTTAAACTAAATACTTTACTGTCTACCATTGATTGGATCTTAGTTTTCTCACCTGCATATTAAGCAGTTGGCAGGACAGTAGCTGCAACTTTTCTTGTTAAGGGCATCTATGAAAATCAGGGGCATGGGTAGAGTTGACTCCATGCTCTCAGTAATTTGTTAGGATTATCTTATCCGGAGATGATAACTCCACAGCATTGTAGTCAACATCCTCTTTCTGGACCCTTAGACCAGCGGTTCTCAACCTGTGGGTCGCAACTCCTTTTGGGGGTCGAACAACCCTTTCACAGGGGTCGCCTAAGACCATCGGAAAGCACATAACTAATCACATATTGTTTTTGTGATTAATCACTATCCTTTAATTATGTTCAATTTGTAACAATGAAATTGGGGGTCACCACAACATGAGGAACTGTATTAAAGGGTCGCGGCATTAGGAAGGTTGAGAACCACTGCCTTAGACATTACAAACAGACCCCAATACTTAGCCCCATTGAGGCAATCAGAACTCAAAGAGGGTCAGAATCTTTGTAAAAATTTGTTTTTGCATAGTGACTCAGAAAATCACGTCCAAATAGAGTTGGCGCTCAAGTTGAAAACATCTTGCCACCTTATCATAAGGAGAAGGACTATATCAAAGTCAGCAGTTCCTGGTGTAGCTAAGAAGAGCATTTGCATCCTGTCAGCCAATTTCTCCCATCCCTAAAGCGTTCTAACATGTCATCAGTTCTGCCAACATGAAGTAGTTTCTGGTATCCTGGGCAGAACCAAATTGCATAAATTAGCTTTTCAGTTAAAGAGTCCTGAATACATAGCACTCATTTCCCTTCTATATAAAGCCCACTTGTATCCTCAGAAGAGAGCCTTCTGTTAAAGAAACAAACTCAGACATTCAACAAATAGAGAAATCAGGGACTTCTTGATCTTTGAAGCTGCCACCCACTCACTTTCTTATGATCCACATACACAGGAGCTTAGATCAAGAAATCTGTGTCTGTTTGAGTTCTATGAAAAGTCCTAACAATGTTATTAGATAAATGTGATGAATTTTAATCTGGTGACAGCTTGTGACCCCAAAATTGCTGTTCAAAATTAAAATGCATTCAAAATGAATCTGGCAAGCCAACTACAATATTAAACTTGCAATCTGCTGTGAAAAACACCGATTGAAAGAACTATATTAAACATGAATATAATTAATTTCTATAAAGCATCTTGCAACTGAAATATAAAAATAGCTCTTTAATTCATTGCTTTTATTAAATTCAAATTGGTTGAATATTTATTTTTTTTTGCAAATTAAGAAGTCAAAGTATAGATGGGTTTGTTTGTCATTAGTAATACAGACCCTTTAGCTGAGCTCCAGGTGGTACAGAATCTAGTAGTATAGACTTCCAGATTACTCTTTTGATGAATAAAAGTCCTCTATTTACCTCATCCAGAATGTTGATCTCTAATAAAAGTAGAAATGTTTCCCACCTGCTTACTTTTAAGTTTATTTATAACTTTTAAGGTATAAACTTCTCAAAATATATTAAATGTGATCTTTAGAATTGTTTATACATTAGTTTTAAAAATAACCACACTGATATTTTTGATAGATCAGCTAAATCATTTCTAAACTTGGTAAAAATTGAGGTGCTTTTTTATGGTAGAGAATGTTTGTATTAGTGCTATCACTAAACATGAATACAATAGTAACAGCCCAATGTGTATATTTTCATCTCATATTTTAACATTAAAGAAATGTATGTGGTAATAAAAGGATTCATTACAGTTGTTTGCAAATAATTTAATGACCAAGTCGTAGCTATTTCTAGTTTTCAAAAGGTACCAAAGAACCATGTAAGTTTCCACAACATCACATCATAATTATGACAATTAACCTGTGTACTTAATTATAGACTTAATGTTCCTATACATTCCTTGATCAAGAGATTCACAGTACATTAAAATAGCAGTAGCTAGAAATAGGAAAGTACCATATTTGACCCTCATTATTGTAAACATAGAAAAAGACTCACCCGCTCTTTTTAAAAGATACCACAAGAACTATCATTTCACAACCATTATCCATTACCCCTGGAACATAGTGCATACTCAATAAATGTCAGTTGAAGGAATGAATGTATATGCGTGGTTGGATGACAAGCAAACTCAGGGACAACACCTAGTCTTTGGCTGCTACAGGACTACTGCAGGGAACACTGCTGCCACAGTAGGGCTCCTAAACCCTCTCTGCCATATAGTCTGACCATGATGCTGAAAGAGATGACAGGGTCCTGTTTCAAACCTTTCCTTCCTCTTACTGGTTTAGAAAATGCGAGTGACAAGGGCCAGGGCCAAAGGAGCCTGGGTCCGCAACCTTCCAGTGAACCATGTATTTCCATCTTTGGGGCTACACTGTGGTCCCTCAGGTTACAGCCAATGCATCCCTCTGAGCTCTCAGCTAAACCAAGAGACTTAGGGATGTAACCGCTGCAGTAGAAAAGGTGACTCCTGCAGGATGGCTTGTCTGTCTCCTGAAAAAATTGGCAGGCAAGTGCATAGCCTAGAAATAGGACCAGGAGGCCTGGATTGAGGGGAGGGAGGCAGACCTGTATTCAGAGGGCACATGTTCCCTATTACTCATAGGAGATAACGGAAAATCAAGGGCTGAGTTCACATTCAGTTTTCGGCCCTGGGCTTCCAACAGGTGCATGCCTCCCTCCCTCACCCCTTCCCCGCCAGCAGGGTCCCGCCTGGCCTTCCTAAGGCTTCCTTTGCCCAGCAGGCTGCTCCTAGAGTCCCTGAGCCTGTGCCTTTTCCCCTGCCTCCTCCCCAGCTCTGCCTGGCAGCCCCTCACCTGCAGCGTGAAGACAGAGGAGCAGGCACAGCGCCAGGAAGCCCATGGCGCTCCGCATGGCGTTTGCAGGGAGAGGCGGAGGAGGAACTCCGCCAGGGCCCCACGTCAGGAAAAAAGCGACCAGCAAGGGCCTGCGCCAGAGCGGCTCCTGGCTCAGGCTTCACTCGCAGGTCCCGGGCTGGGGATGGCAGAGCCGGTGAGGCGCCAGCAGACAGCCACCCAGCAGCGCCTCCTTCCGCGCAGGCAGAGGACGGGGAGTGGGAGGCGGTTGCTGAGCGGGGCGGAGCGGGGCGGGGGACTGGTGCTCAGAGGTGGTTGGCGCTGGGCCTTCTGGAAGCCCCGCAGCAGTTGGCAGCGAGGGCGGGTGGCTCCCGCACCAGCCCCCAAGCCCATGGCAAGGCAGTTGAGGCACGAGCAGCAGCAGATGCTGCCACAGAATGAGCATGCCCTGCGCTGCCCTGGCCCTGGGTTTCCAAAAGCAATTCCACCTCTCCAGGTCTTAGGGGCCCCTGGGAGGGGGCAGGCAGGGGGAGGTGGTGGGGGAGGGAGGGGGGTTGTTCGGGGGGGCGGGGGGAGGTTGTGCTTTTGGGAGCCTTGGGTAGGAAGGGTCTGTCCAAAGACTGGGGGTGAGGTGGGGTGGGATGGGGTGAGTCTAGATGAGGGCATGATGACCTGGGGGACCAGTGGAAAGAGCCCAAGACTGTCAACCCCAAGACCCACCCCACTCCTTCCCCAATTCTCAGTTTACTCCTGCATTGTGCTCACTGCAGGGAGTTGACCTTCGCTGGCCCAGACTGACCAGCTTCTGGACTTGCCCGCAGAAACTGGGTGTAGGCAGCTCCCCTGCTGAGCACCCCGGGCCTGCGGACTGGTAAAGGGGTATCCTGTGGTAGCCTTGTTCTAGCAGCTTTGCATTTTTTGTTTCTATTTCCCTTCCAGAGGAACCCCTGGTATTTAAATTTGTCCCTGACTGGAGTCCAAAGTCCATGATTATAACAACAACAAAGTGAAGCCATCCTTTTTGAAGGGTAGGACGTGCCCATGCCATTGAAGAAACAAAGGCGCCTTTCTGTTTTTGGAGATTGTACCTTTAGTCTCCATTTTCCTTCCTTAGGTGATAGGCAAGAGAATCACTTCTGTCACTGGGCTCCTCCAGTCCAGCTCTAGGTCTTGCTGCAACTGTGTGTCTCACTGGGTGCCCACCCCCCACCCCCACGCCCCCATCTAAGATGGGAATGTGGAGATCCTTACCTTAGTCTATTGGCTAATGGCTCTTCATCCTGAATCCCGGACAGACTTCTCCGCTTTAACTAACTATCCCAGGAGCCTCCTTGCCTTCATGGAAGGCTGTTGTCCCTTCTCCAATGGCCTCCACTGGCGTTCTCACCACACTCAAGCTTACAAAGGTCTAACCTTGGCCTCACTTTTCCAGAAAAGTCAGGCGTGGGTCCAGGGCACGGTGATATTTCCCTTTCACACGTGAGTCTGTACACAACATTGGTGCAGCATCACCTTACATGCGTGTACAGATATTCATGGGCCTGTGGTTTGTCTTCCAGCACAGCTGAAGGCTTCCTAAGAACTTCTGCATCTTTCTCTCACGTAAACTGAGTAAAGCTGTTCTAGGCAAATAAAAGGTACTAATAAGTGCTTATTGAACTGAACTGCGTATCACACTCCATGCTTTCTTCCTCCAGCCGCTGTGGATTGGGACAGCTAATGGGAAACATACTATCCCCAGGAGCTTAAATTAGGCAGGATCATATAGGATCTGAAAGCCTGGACAGTATCTTTGTATAATTTATTTCACCTCCACACTGAGAGAAGAGGCCAGGAATTGCCCTCGGATGTTGGGAGAAGGGGAGAATAAGATGTGTGTGTGGTTTTTTTTAACTGATTAAGGTATTACATATGTGTCCTTATTGCCCCATTGCCCCCCGCACACTCCCGCTACTCATGCCCTCACTGCCCCCCACCCCAGGCCCCCATGTTTGTGTGCATTGGTTAGGCTTATATGCATGCATACAAGTCCTTTGGTTGATCTCTCCCCCTTCCCCCACCCTCCCCTACCTTCCCTCTGAGGACAGTCTGATCAATGCTTCTCTGCCTCTGGAGAATAAGATGTATTTTTAATAACTAGACAGTTCTTCCATGCTGAAAACAGAGCTATATAGCTTCACTCTCGCCACTCCTCCACCTCCCCTCATGGGCATGTCATGCACCATTTCTACAGCATTACCATTTCACCCTTACCATTCTAAACTGTACCCTCTTCCCCTACTCTGGACTCACTTTTTCTCAATCTCCTTTTCCAATAGAATATATCACTTTCTAACATGCCAAGATAACTACTTATTACATTTATCATATTGACCCGGCCGGCGTGGCTCAGTGGTTGAGTGTCGACCCATGAACCAGGAGGTCACGGTTTGATTCAGGGTCAGGGCACATGCCCAGGTTGCAGGCTGGATCCCCAGTGGGAGGCGTGCAGGAGGCAGCTGATCCATGAGTCTCTCTCATCATTGATGTTTCTTTCCCTCCCTCTCCCTTCTTCTCTGAAATCAATAAAAATATTTTTAAGCAAATTTATCACATTGTCTGTTTCCCTGCCCTTCCCCATCCCCATTCCTGCAGTGGAATCCCATTTTCAAGGGCAAAATCTTTAACAGTTATATTCACTGTGTATGCAACTGATTAGAACAGTGCCTCTCACAAAATAGGTCCTCAAAAAAGTAAACAAAAGAAATTAGTTGTTAAACATCAATGCTGACCATTAACCTGGTTCTTTGGAATTCCTACTAAAGAGATATTTGAGGTAATTTGTTTAGTTGTGCTTAAAGCTTAGAGCAGAATTCCTTCTCATCTAATATCTGGTATTAGAATTCCTGCAGGGTTTGGAATTGAAGGGAAATAACCATAGTAATGGGTGTGCTTCCTTTATTTTCTTCCTTCTTAAAAAAACACTAATTACCAAACTTTAAGAAGCAAATGCATGATAAGTAATGAAATAATGCTGTAGCAGTTCCCTGCTTTCCTACAGATAATTCCAACATTTTGGTGTGTGTGTGTGTGTGTGGAGGGGGGGGGGGGGTTAGGCGGGAGGAGCGGGTACATTTAAAGTTTCAAATAATATAATTGGCAGTGGCTTTTCCAACAAGCAGTGGGCAAGCTATTTATTTTGCCCAGGTGTGCAGGTAGCTGAATTATTAACTGTGCCTGAAAATCCCCTTAACAGCACAATTTTCCAATTTCCAATTTAACTAGAGGTACTGCTAAAATAGTTCAGCATGGTAAATATAACCTCGAATGAGCTGTAATTTTGGTAACTGGACATTCATTTTCAATTTACATGAAAAAGATAAAGGAGCAGGAAAAGTTCACATTCTTTGGTGAGTCAAACTAATATACTTCCAATAGATTTGATCCCATGACAGTTGAAGTCAAAGGACAAAAAATGAATTAGCCAATTAGTGAAAAGTCAACCCCTTAAGGTTGGAGAAATATTTCCTCTGGGTCCATAGATGCTGCTTTTCCTTGACTCTATGATCAAATAGCAGTGAAGGCAATTTGTGTTGTAGAGAAGCTTGGTTAAAACACTGCACCAAGGTTTAGAAGAGTTCAAACCCCGAGAAGCAAGGAAATTCATATGAGAGAGAGATGCAAATTGGTATTGGCCTACAGAGCTGTGTCTCAAAGGAAATTATTTACCTTTCGAAAGATAAAGAGAAAATCCATATCATATGGACTTTTCCTCCCCAGCAGATGCATAATCTCTTTCTTATAAGGTGAGATTAGGGTAGAATTACTACTTGAGAAAAGCCTTTTAGAGCCAGTTCTCAAACCAAATTTAATTATAATGAAACAGGAATTTTGGGAGGTGAAAAGGAAAATTGAGGAAATTAAGAGGACCATGGAGGAAGCACAGGATTGCAATGCAGGAGAAGATATATTTCCATAGAATAGGGAAGCTGAAAAGCTGCAGCAGGTACATGTCCATAGAATGAGGGAGCTGGGAATAGCAAAAGGTCTATATTTACAAAATAAAGAGAAGGAAGCCCCTCATCCACAGGAAGAAAAAGAAAGCCCAAAGGGAATAGGAAAACAATGAGGAAGGGGGGTTCCTCCTCTGAGCCCAGGAGTTACTATAGTATCCAGCCTAAGGGAATAGTGACCAATCAGAGGGGATTGCAGCCTTTATAAACCATAGGGAAAGGGACTCAGTGGGACCCCTGTCCCCTCTCCACGTGGGAGTCCATTCTGTGAACTCTTTCCCTCTCCCCATGGAGGAGTTTGTACTTGTTCTTCAATAAATCTCCACCTTTGCTATACTACCCTCTGTCCGTGGATTCATTCTTTGACTCCTACGGACAAAGAATCTGGGTCCCATTCCAGGGGAACACCGTGTGTTCTAGTCCAAAAATTCCGTATCAATAATAAACCTTCCCATTAACTTGTTTATGAAAGGAGAAATGTCATTCATGTTGGCCAGCCTTTCTTAGGACACTTTAAATAAAGAAAATGGATCTATTGACTGTTAGAGTTTTCTGTTTGTTTTTATTATTATTTAAATATAATGAGAACTAATAATGATAGAGTGCTTCCTATGTGCCAGGTTTTGCTCAAGCACATGGATATCTAACTTCCTATATAATAAAAGAGAAACATGGTAATTAGCCATACCTTCGCTACCCTTCCCATTGGCTAATCAGGGCGATATGCAAATTAACTGCCAGCCAAGATGGCAGCCAGCAGCCAGGCTACTGATGGGAACAGGAGGCCTGCTTGCTCCAGTGACAGAGGAAGCCCACATTCCCCGCCTGCCGCAGCCCAGCTCTGAGCTGTTGTCTAAGAAACATTGTTACAAATATAGAGGCTAAACAAAACCCCAGAAACCTGCATTCAGTCAGCTGGGATCTCAGAGCTGGAGTCGCAACAAAGTTTCAAAAACAGTAGGTAAACAAAGCCAGAAACCTGCTTTCAGCACCTGAGGTCTCACAGCTAAAGCTGGCTCTCAGCTCCAGTGACAACCATAGAAGGTAAATAAATCCAAGAATTTTTAAAAAAAGGAAAAAAGGAGAGGTTGGGAGCTTCAGTCACCCGCCAGCCTGAAAACGGCCCTCAGCCCCTCACCCAGACTGGCCAGCACCCCAGTGGGGACCCCCACCCTGAAGGGGGTGTGACCAGCAGCAAACAGCCATCAACCCCTCACCCAGGCTGGCCAGGCACCCCAGGACCCCCACCCTGATCCAGGACACCCTTCAGGGCAAACCAGCTGGCCCCCACTGGTGCACCAGGCCTCTATCCTATATAGTAAAAGGGTAATATGCCTCCCAGCACCGGGATCAGCGGAGCTGAGAGGCCTCCTGGCCCCTGGAGTAGTGTGACATGGGGCAGCACCCAAACCCCCTGATCATCCTGAGGTTTTGTGTGTGACAGGGCACGGGGCCACAACCTCCCTATCAGCCCTGCTCTTCTGTTCATGACAGGGGAAGGCACCCCCAACCCCATGATGAGCCCTGCTTTGTGCCTGATAGGGGGGAGCTCCCTAACCCCATGATTGGCCCTGCTCTGTGTGTGACAGGGTGCGGCGCCCCAACCCCCCCCCCCCCCCATAGGCCCTACTCTGTGTGTGACAGGGTGGAGCTGCGACCTCCCCTTCGGACCTGCCCTGAGTGTGACAGGGGGGAGTGCCCCAACCCCCTGATCAGCCCTGCTCTGTGGGTGAAAGGGGCGGTGCCCCAACCTCCCCATCGAACCTGATTTGAGTGTGACAGGGGGCAGTGCCCCAACCTGCCAATCTGCCCTACCCTGAGCGTGACTAAGGGTGGCATCACAACCTCCTGATCAGCCCTGCTCTGTGCATGACAGGGGGGAGCTCCCCAACACCCCGATCGGCCCTGCTGTGTGGGTGACAGGGTGGAGCTCCCCAACCCCCTGATTGGCCCTGCTCTGTGCATGGCAGGGGGGAGCTCCCCAACCCCCTGATCGGCCCTACTCTGTATGTGACAGGGAGAGGCACCCCAACTCCCCAATCGGCCCTGATCTGAGCCCGACCAGGAGCTGCGGGGCAGGCACCTAGGGATTGGGCCTGCCTCTGCCACCTGGGAGTGGGCCTAAGGCAGCAGGTCGTTATCTCCCGATGGGTCCCAGGCTGTGAGAGGACACAAGTGGGGCTGAGGGACACCACTCCCCACACCCCACCCCCGCCAGTGCACAAATTTTTGTGCACCGGGCCTCTAGTAAACTTTATAATAGCCTTACAAGGATTCTTAGATGATCTCATTTCAGACATGAGACAATAGAGGCACAGAGAAACAACTTGCTCAAAATCAGGTAGTAAGTAATAATCAAAAGGCAAGTTGGTAAAGTTAGGGTGCACATTCAGGTATTTGATACCAAATCTTTATGGTATTCTGTTTCAGATGTAGTAAACACACACATTGTTCATTGCAGCTGACTCCCTGGAATTAGATGAGGACCAGGGCAAGAGAAGCTGACCCTCCATCTGGCAGTGAAGCTCTGTGGTGGGAAACATCCAGCGGAGATTGACTCCTAGAGGATGAGACCCTGCTTGTGGCAGTGGACGCTGGGATCTGGCATCTTGGGAACAAAGACAGCAGGTAAAGTCATGCTGGAAGAATCATGTTAGAAGGATGCTTAAAATAAGTTGAGCAGAATAGAGGAAGTGATCTCTTCTATAGAGTGTGGGGGTAGAGGTGGGGATGATAGCAGGCAAGAAGCTATTGGTGGAGAACAGTAAATGAGCTAAGTTAGCTGGGTAAGTAGCTTTGAACAGCGCTCCATGAAGAGAGAGGCCATGGGATGGTGTGAGCCAGTAGAAGAGACATGAAACAGTGAAATGGACTCAAGGAACTTCCAAACGTGTGCAGAAGTGACAGGTGACAGGGACCAACACCTTACTGAGATTTGTGTAGTGCTTACCCTGTGCTATCCTTCCTGGAGCCACTTTATCAATCCCAAAGTTGGTTTCCTTTTATCTCAGCAACATTTATGCATTCAATATGTAATCCTAGAAAATACAAAATACCAAAGGGGAGGGGGAAGAGTAATAATTTTTTACAAAGTGAAAAAAAATGAAGTGAATTAAGCCATTTCAGAGTGGGATGCTTCGGAATAAAAAAGGAGGCAATTGCAAATTCATAGGTGAAGATATCATGTATAGGTGTGTGGATTTACCATTACTTTTTTAGTATTTTTTCAACCATAGCAATGAAGAACCATCTACCCTGACTTTGGTATGAGCTTAGAGGGAAGAACCCAGCAAAATGACAAAGGATACTAAGAATGTGGAGGAAAAGCACAAAACTTCCTAAAATATATATTATCACCTGAACCTTCACAAGAGCTCTGTGAAGTATTCTCCCTTTGTGATGGAGGAAGAGTGACAATTTGGCTAGTAATGGGCCATGGTCATGCAGCTGGAAAGTGGTGAAGCTAGCTTCAGAACAGCAGACTGCTGACTCCACTTAACACTATGCTGTTAACAACTATGTTGCACTGCCTCTCTGCTCAGTGGGAGGACTTACTTCAAAGGCTTAAAAAGAAAATGTGTTTTTAACCAAAGAAATAGACCTCAAGATGGTTACTGACAATTAAATTGTACAACTTAACAGAGCTCTACTTTTGTTAAGATTTATTTATTTGAAGTATTTGATACATGCACACATACACAAATACAGGAATAAGTATTCTTTCTAAATTTTTAATTGATTGATTGATTTAGACAGAGAGAGAGTGAGAGTGGGGGAGAGAGAGAGAGAGAGAGAGAGAGAAGAGAGAGAAACATTGATTTGCTGTTCCACTTATTTATGCATTCATTGGTTGTTTCTTATATGTGCCCTGCCCAGATATTGAACCCACAACCTCGTGTTTCAGGATGATACTCTCACCAACTGAGCTACCTAGCCAGGGACAGCAATATGTATTCGAAGAAAAAAAAAATTGGGTACCCAAATAATATATATATATTTTTTCTATACATCTGTGAAATATGCAGTCCTAGCCAAATACAAAACATCAAAGACAGAAAAGCTATGTATGGATACTTATAGATTCTGCTATTGGTTCATCATTAAAATTTTATTCAAACTGAAGTACAAACTTTCCTTAGAGTTATGTATTGTACTGTCATCTACACTGGCTCTGCAAAGGTCAGATTCATCCAAGATGTGGGTAATAGGTTTACAAACCGCTGACTCCCCTGCATTAGCTCCCTGTTCATCCAAAACACTAATCAGGCTGCACTTACACACCATCCATCATCCTGAGCAGCACTCCGATGGGAGAGCCTTCTATTATGGCTTAGACTAGCTAGCTGGAGCCAGCCAAATACATGTTCTGCAATGCTGGGTCATTCTTTGAGATTTTCTTGAATGACGGCCACTTGGACACAACTCATTCACTCAGCCGCTTGAGATTGTAGGAATACCCTGTGAAGGATCTCTGGCTTGAGTAGATCTTTTATTCTCACTCCATTTCTGTTGCATTAATTTCTCACATAACTGTAAGATGCTGTAAAAGAACATCTTCAAATAGGGGCCTTCATGCCTCTCTGGTTTCTAACTTTTTGAAATAAAAAGTCATGACTGTGTTATAGTTCCTTCTTTCCCTCATTCTTGCAGCTATATATCTACAGTAGAGAGGGCATAACTTATCAGGCTATGTGTTGGATTTGAGAAGCACGTTTAGGTTAAAATATTCCTTTGTAAAAGACCTGTGTCTCTACAGCAAAGAAGGAAATCTTGCTAAAAATGACCACTGACTGTAATATGACCACTGATATATTCAGATGCCTAAGCAGTAACCTGTCCATGACCGAATTCATGTGTGCTGGGGTAACGGTAGTGTCTTTGTTCAGTGAATATATCAGGAAATATTATTTGAAGTTGAGTTACAGTAGGGTATGCTATATTACATAATTTCCTAAAACAATAAAATCATCTGACATTTCATTGAAATATCATTTTATTTTAAAAAATAATATATATACTAGAGGCCCGATGCATGAAATTTGTGCATGGGTAGGGTCCCTAGGACTGGCCAGCAATTAGGACTGATCTGTGGGGTGACCGGTGGGGCGATCTTGGTGGGGGCAAACTGGCACCCACCTTGGCCCACCTGGCACCGCCTGCCCACTAGCCCTGTCCCCCCACGGGGTGATTAGGGGGGGCCTGCTTGCACCCACTGTGGCTGGCCTGGGGCTTGTGATCTGGGGGCAGCTCCTGTGTTGAGTGTCTGCCCCCTGTTGGTCAGTGCATGTCATAGTGACTGGTCATTCCAAGAGTCATTCTGCAATTTGTTTGATTTGCATAGTAGGCTTTTATTATATAGGACTAGAGGCCCAGTGCTAGGGGGGGGAGGGGGGGGTCCCTCAGCCTGGCCTGTCCCCTCTCATAGTCTGGGACCCCTCAGGAGATAATGACCTGCTTGCTTAGGCCTGCTCCCGGGTGGCAGAGGGCAGGCCCAATCCCTAGGTGCAGCCCCTGGTTGGGCTCAGAGCAGGACTGATTGGGGAGTTGGGGCGCCGCCCCCTGTTATGCACAGAGCAGGGTGGATCCGGAGGTTGTGATACCACCCTCAGTCACGCTCAGGGTAGGGCCGATTGGGGGATTGGGGCACCGCATTCTGTCACACTCAAGGCAGGGTCTATGGGGAGGTTGCGGCGCCACCCCCTGTCACACACAGAGCAGGGCCAATCAGGGGTTTGGGGCGCTGCCCCCTGTCACTCACGGAGCAGGGCCCATCAGGGGGGTTGGGGGTCACGCTCAGAGCAGGGTGGATCAGGGGGTTGGAGAGCTCCCGCCTGTCAAGCACAGAGCAGGGCCCATCAGGGTGTTGGGTAGCTCCCCACTGTCACGCAAGGAGCGGGGCCTGTCAGGGGGTTGAGAAGCTCCCCCATCACTCACAGAGTAGGGCTGATAGGAGAGTTGGGGCACCTCCCGCTGTCACACACAGAGCAGGGCGGATCAGGGGGTTGCGGCGCCACACCCTGTAACACTCAGGGCAGGGCCTATGGGGAGGTTATGGCTCTACCCCATCACACACAGAGCAGGGCCCATGGGGGGCGGTTGGGGCGCCACACTTTATCACCCACAGAGCAGGGTCGATCAGGGGGTTGGGGCGCTGCCCCCTGTCACTCACAGAGCAGGGCCCATCAGGGGGGTGGGGAGCTCACCCCTGTAACGTACATAGCAGGGCCTATCAGGGGGTTGAGGAGCTCCCCCTTGTCACTCACAGAGTACAGCCAATAGGGGAGTTTGGACACTGCCCAGTGTCACACACAGAGCAGAGTGGATCAGGGCGTTGGGGCGCCGCCGCTGTCACACACAGGGCAGGGCCGATGGGGAGGTTATGGCTCTACCCCGTCACACACATAGCAGGGTCTATCAAGGGGTTGGGGCGCAACACCCTGTCACACACAGAGCCACAGGGTGATCAGGGGGTTGGGGAGCTCCCCCCTATCATTCACAGAACAGGGCTGATCAAGGGGTTGGGGCACCTTCCCCTGTCATGAACAGAGCAGGGAAGATAGGGAGGTTGTGGCCCGACCCTCTGTCACACACAGAGCCGCAGGGCGATCAGGGGGTTTGGGTGCTGCCCCCTGTCACACTGATCCCGGTGCTGGGAGGCATATTTCCCTTTTACTATATAGGGTAGAGGCCTGGTGCACAGGTGGGTGCCGGTTGGTTGGCCTGAAGGGTGTCCTAGATCAGGGTGGGGGTCCCCACTGGGGTGCCTGGCCAGCCTGGGTGAGGGGATGATGGCTGTTTGCAGCTGGTCACACACCCTTCAGGTTGCGGGTCCTCACTGCGGTGCCTGGCCAGTCTGGGTGAGGGGCTGAGGGCTGTTTTCAGGCTGGGGGTGACTGAAGCTCCCAACCTCTCCTTTTTTTCGTTTTTTGTTTTTATTCTGGGCCAGCTTTAGCTTTGAAGCTTGGCTCCAGCTCTTAGGCCTCCGCTGCTGAAAGTAGGTTTCTGGACTTGGTTTACAATGTCGCGATCCTGCTGGCTGAAGCCAGCGGCTAAGCAGGTTTCTGAGGTTTTGTTTAGCTTCTATATTTGTTACATAGTTTCTTAAACTGCAGGCTCAGAGGCCTGCAGCGGCAGGCGGGAACGTTGGAAACCTCCATCACTGAAGCAAGCAAGCCTCATGTTAGTTTCAAGCTGCCTGGCTGCTGGCCGCCATCTTGGCTAGCAGTTAATTTGCATATCAACCTGATTAGCCAATGGGAAGGGTAGCGGTCGTACGCCAATTACCATGTTGCTCTTTTTTTAGATAGGATGTGCCAGGAAGCATTTTCAGTACATGAGATTCATTATTGAACAAGTTAGACAAAGATTCTTGCTCTTTAGGTCTTGCATTCTAAGAGGAAGAAATATACATTTGACAGAAAATATAAGAAATAAGTAAATTATATAGTTTGGTAGAAGTTGATAACTGCTATGGGAATAGGAAAACATAGATGAAAATAAGGGAAATTAGGAGAATGAGAATGGGGAGAAAATGTTAGTAGAGGGAGTTTGCAGAATTAATTAAGGTCTCTAAGAAAAGCTATATGGAGAAGGTAAACATTGAGCAAAGACTTGAACTTGGTGAAGAAGTTATCAAAGCAGATACCTGGATGAAGAACTATGCAGAAAAAGGGAACAGCTACAGCACAGGCTCTCATGATTCCATAAGTATCTTAACCAATCTGGGAAACAGCAGTCTAAAAAAAATTCCAGCACACCTTTAAATAAACAAAATGTGTACAGAGAAATAGAGTTGAAAAAATGCCAAATTAGACTAACTGAATAATTCTTCACCAGAGATTTTTATTAACTCAAGTTGTATTGTTTTCAAGTCATAATAACACAACTGTGTGAATCACAGAGACTCAGAGATTGTACCTACCCATGTCCAAATGACATGCTACTTAGAATTCCATATTTTTGGTGTAAGATAAACACCTTATTTATATAGAAACATGGGTTCATAGTTTGACACTTTATTCATTTTTAGAAACTTAGAAAAAAACTCTGGGAACTGCCCTTCTATTAAAGTACCAAAAAAGTCAATCCAATGCATAATAGATGAGAAAGCTAAGCAGGAAATGAATGAGAAAAATATCATAGTAGCAAGCATATTTGTGTTCTCAGTCTCCTTCTTGGCAAATGGCATCAAAATACTCGAGATAAGTATACCCCAAATGCTGAAGAGTAAATATTTTACAAATTCCCTGTTTCTTAAGCAAATACTTTTGATTATTTGTTACTTGGGGACAGAGTGGTAGGTAAGTTCTCTTTATATTGTAATAAAATGTTTTCCTTTTTTAATTCCATGTGATTAGTACCCACAAAAATACTACTTTGTTGATATTACAAATAGAGGAAAGTACAATCATTCCTCTTGCAAAGAAGTCATCTGGATCCTCTAATCTTAGAAATACTCTAGAAAATAAAAGAAGCACTCTAGCCTAGACTTTGACTGCAGAACTAAAATTGAAATAAAATTTTATATTATGTTTGTACTAAAAGTGATGATCACAAAGGCTGGAAAATGCATTCCTTTCAAAATCAAATTCAGATACAAATTTGGAAATAAAATTAAATTGAACTATTTTTGAATCAGCCATAAATGTAATGAGATTGCACTTCAACTTTCCCTCAAATTTTCTAGAAAGTGGGCACTTAAAAAAACTATTTCTGATGTTTTATTTTATCTAAATTAATTGCCTTCAGTCTGAAGCTGAACATTATAAATTACAAAAGAAAAACATCCATTGCAAAACAGACAATACAGTAAGGAAAAAAAAATGTGCCCATGGATTCCATTAACTGGTTATAAACACCGTTAACATTTTGATGAACCTAGTTTTCTTCTACTCCTACCCTGGAGAAATAAGTGTCTATACATGCATGTACTTAAAATTATTGTTAACTTTAACATAATTTTATGTCACTGGGATCATCCTACGGATTTGAAAACTCTTTCTTTACCTAGTAGTATTTGGGAACATATTTCCATGTCATTATTTTCAATTGTTGCATAGCATTGCACTATAACATTCTATTTTTGACTGCTTGGTTTATAGAGCTCTTCCACAATTAACGTGAACTGCTTTAGAAGAGCAAGAAAAGGCATTCTAATGATGCTCACTTATGCCCTAAAATGTTTGAAAGCATGCATGGGAGAATGAAAATTATAACATCTCTAACATGGCAGTTCTAGCACTGGTGAAGCCATTGTCGCATTAAAAGAAGAAATTTTAGGAATTGTTATGGTTTAATGACTTACATTTAATTATTGTATCCATTTTGAGTTTATTTTTGTGTATGGTGTAAGTTGGTGGTCTAGTTTCATTTTTTGGCATGTATCTGTCCAATATTCCCATCACCATTTATTGAAGAGATTGTCTTGACTCCATTGTATGCTCTTGCCTCCTTTGTTAAGTATTAATTGCGTGTAATTGCTTGGGTCAATTTCTAGGCTCTCTTTTCTGATCTATATGCTTGTTTTTGTGCAGGTACCAAGCTGTTTTGATTACAGTGGCTTTGTAATATAACTTGATATCAGATATTTTGATCCCTCCAACTTTGTTTTTCTTTCTCAATATTGCTAGGGCTCTGGGAGTCTTTTTGGGTTCCATATAAATTTTTGGAGTATTTGTTCACGATCTGTGAAGTAAGCCATTTGTATTTTAATAAGGATTATATTGAATAGGCAACAAAATCTCAGACATCTCTCATAGCAATATGTTTATGGATACATCTCCTATGGCAAAGGAAACTAAGGAGAAAATACACAAATGGCGCTACATCAAAATCAAAAGCTTCTGCAGAGCAAAAGAAACCATCAACAAAATGAAAAGGGAGCCCACTGTATGGGAGAACATATTTGGCAATGATACATCAGATAAAGGTTTATTATCCAAAATACACTAGGAACTCATACAACTTAACAAAAGGAAGACAAACAATCCAATTAAAAAATGGTCAATGGACCTAAATAAACACTTCTCCAAAGAGGACATACAGATGGTCAAGAGACATTTGAAAAAAAATGCTCAAAATCACTGAACATCAGAGAGATACAAATGAAAATGACAATGAGGTATCACCTCACACCTATCAGAATGACTATCATCAACACATCAACAAATGACGAGTGTTGGTGAGCATGTGGAGAAAAGGGAATCCCAGCACACTGCTGGTGCGAATGTAGACTGGTGCAGCCATTATGGACAATAGTACGGAGTTTCCTCAAAAAATTAAAAATGGAACTCCCATTTGACCCAGTGATCCCACTTCTAGGAATATATCCTAGGAGACCCAAAACACCAATCAGAAGAATGTATGCACCCCTGTTTTCATAGCAGCTCAATTTACAATAGCTAAAATCTGGAAACAGCCCAAGTGCCCATCAGTAGATGAGTGGATAAAAAAGCTGTGGCATGTTTACACCATGGAATACTATGCAGCCACAAAAAAGAAAGATCTCTTACCCTTTGTGGCAGAATGAAGGGACCTGGAGAGTATTATGCTAAGGGAAATCAGCTAGTCAGAGACTGTGGAATCTCAGAGGGAAGACTGAGGTGGGTGGGAAGAGATCAACCAAAGAACTTGTATGCATATATGCATAACCCATGCACACAGACAATATGGTTGTGAAGGCCTGGGGTGGGGGACAGGGATAGGAAAGAAGGGGTCAATGGGGAAGAATAGGGAGCATATATAATACTTTCCATAATAAACATTTAATAATAAAAAGAAATCTTAGTGTTGAAATCAGGTGTCAGAAATTGGAAAGCAGAGATTCTGAGTCATACAACAACTCATAGAAAATTAGGAAGAACCTAAGTATATACATTCCAATCAGGTTCTCGCCTAGCCTAAGAATGATGGCTAAAAGCAGGGGATATGTGTGAGAGCATTTTTGTTCCCTTTGTTTCATTATCCATAGATAAATCAGTTAACTACCACAACAAATACCACTGGGTAAAAAGGAGTATAAAAATGTCTAAATAGGAGTTATAAGAAACTGTGGTATTTCCTTTCTTTTTGAAAATTAACTTTTCTTTGCTTCTGGTCTACTTATTTAAAAACAATCAAACACAAAACCTTAGCAACACAGACACTGTTATACTCTTACCGTATTCCCTCCTCCTTCAATGCAATTACTATCATGATTTTTAGTTTATCATTTCTAATCACATTTTTTTAAATATATTTTATTGATTTTTTTTACAGAGAGGCAGGGAGAGGGATAGAGAGTTAGAAACATCGATGAGAGAGAAACATCAATCAGCTGCCTCCTGCACATCTCCTACTGGGGATGTGCCCGCAACCAAGGTACATGCCCTTGACCGGAATTGAACCTGGGACCTTTCAGTCCGCAGGCCAACGCTCTATCCACTGAGCCAAACCGGTTTGGCTCTAATCACATCTTTAAACTGTTTTGTAGGTAACCATTAACAATATGCAGTCATTTTGTATTTTAAAATTCCCTGTCATTATATCCCATGAAGCTAAATTGTTTCCACTTTTTCATCCATTAGAATTATTTTATTTTAATACATACTTGCACATGCTTTCTAATCACATTTACTCTAGTTTCTCCAAGGAACACACATAAAAGTTAAATTTCTCATTCATAGGTTATAGCCATAGTTAACCTTAATCTCAAATCACCAGATTGCTCCATGTGGTGTTGATAACAATTTGCATTCTCAAAAGAAACATACGCGCGTAGTGATGTTCCTATAGCTTCCCAACATTTGAGTCTCAGACGTTTTCTCGTTCTTGATAGATTGAGTAATTTCATATCTTACCCTGGACATTTTGAATGCTATGCTTCTGAGTTCTGTTAAAATCCTCTCAGCAATGTAAGGCTAACGTTAGATTCAGTTATGACTATAAGTACTGCCTTGCCTTTCGGTGTTAGTGGTGGTTCCAATGTTAGTTCGGTTGTTTAAGTCATTGCTAAGCTGCTTGGTATCTGTCCCATGTATTTGCTAATCAAGGAATTGTCTGTGATTGGGTGGGCGAGGGTGGGGTATAAATTCTAGTTCAGTTCTGATCAGCTTCGCTATGCTTTTTCTAGCCTGTTCAATGTGTATTCACCTCAAGGTCCTTCCTGAGCCTTTTGCAGGTTCATAACATTCTCCTTTGCTGGAGTCTGTTCCTACCCATCTGTGATTTGGACGTTAGCCAGATTTGGGAGCAGAATTTATACACAGATTTGGGGCTCCCTCTTTCTTGTTCTCTCTCTTATGGGGTTCTTTCCTGGTTTTCCAGCAGAGGAAGTTGCCCCAAACTCATCCCTTAGTTCTTTGTCCCAGAAAAACTGAAAGCTTTTTAATGGTGTTCTAGCTGCCCCACTAAATACTACAAGAATAAGTAACTCACTTGATATCATTCTCTCCAAAATTTCACCTCTCCTCTACAATCTACCAACTTTTATGTTCTCTTCAATGCCCTAAGTACACCTCTTTTGTGTGACTCATTCCGTGTTGATAGGTATCCGTGAGAGCACTGCTTCAGTACCATCTTTCCCAAACCAGACGCTGAACTCATCAATGTTATGCTCCTCGTTTATGACAACCCCTTACTAATTCCAAGTATATGTAGAGGGCTCTCATTGTACAACTCTCTGCCTTACTTAGGTTATGCTTTATCTATATTGGGAATTCAAACCCAATTTCCTAGCTGTTATGAACTATAATAACCTCTTTAACTTCCTCCTATTCTATAGCACCATGTCCACCACTATTTTAAGCCTCTTCTCCCTGTCTCAGTGCCAGGGTGTGCTTGATGTCCTGACTTGCATTTCCCCATTGATTTTGTCACTGGGGACTCGTTTTTTTATTTTAAAACTTAGTTATACCTAAAATTTGTCATAATTTATTTGGCACTTCTAGGTACTTTCTGATGGAAGGCTTAAGAAGTTGTTCGAGTCTACCATTTGTTAGAATGGGAGCACTATTGTTGCCTCTTTATTATATTGTTCTTCATTTTGGCACACCGAAGCAGTGGCATGACATATACTTGCTATAATAGTCATTTTCACTTGGTAGAAGCAATAATAATGATGGTGGTGATTATGAATTTTTACTTAAAAATCCCTATAATCACAAAAATTGGGAAGATTTCTTTTCCTCTGTTGATATTCTGTTTTGTAAGATGTCACTGTATAAGGTGCAGCTCAGTGAGATACCGTGGTTTGCCACTAGCTCATATGATCAGCAGGGCATTGTTACATAAGCCCCAGCATGAAATCAGGTACAGTCACTCAGTACTAAGAAGCTGAATCGGAGCATGGTTTTCCTTTTGAATTGTCCTCAGGAGCTCTTTACATTTATTGAACAGGCCTAGGGAAGGGAAGCCAGTTAATCATCGCCTTCTGCTTGCTTAATAGGTCTGAAATAGCTTCTAAAAATTAGTCATAATTGCAATCATTGTATGTCTGCTAGGCTGAAAGAGGCCAAAGCCTTTTCAAAATCTTCTAGAGCAAATACCTGTGAATGTTTTTGCGAGATGGAGAAGGCCAACAATAAACTGTATTTCCTGGATAATTTCACCATTCTATTTTATTAAAAAAAAAGATATGATCACACTTATATCTGGAATCTAATGGACAAAATAAACTGATGAACAAAATAGAAACAGAGGCATAGATACCTGGAACAGTCTGACAGCTGTCAGAAGGGAGGGGGGAGGCGGACTGGATAAAAGAAGGTGAAAGGATTAGTCACAGAACATATTTGCACAGCCCATGGACACAGACAACAGTGAGGCGATGGCCAGAGGGAAGGGGGTGGGGGCTGGGTGTAGATGGGCAAAGGGCGGGGGGGGGGGGGAGAGGAAAGGGGAAGGGGTGGGGAGTGGCAATGGGAACATCTGTAATAGTGTCAACACCAAAAATAAAATTAAAAAATAAAATGAAATGAATTGTGAAAATGATTGCAAAAAATAAAATAAAATAATTTTTTTTTTTTAAAGATAGAGTGACATTTCAAACCTAGAAAATGTACCAAAAGAGTTGCTCTCTCTTTTGGTAATTTGGGACATGCTTCACTGATGCCCTCACCTCAGAGTCTGCTCTGGCCAGTTTGTTTCTCTCTGCTCTATCACCACAAACACATCACTTACCTCGGTCAGCTTTTTTCAGAAAAAAATATATTTTATTGATTTCTTACAGAGAGGAAGGGAGAGGGATAGAGAATTATAAACATTGATCAGTTGCCTCCTGCACACCCCCTGCTGGGGATGTGCCTGCAACCAAGGTACATGCCCTTGACTGGAATGGAACCTGGGACCCTTCAGTCCGCAGGCCAACGCTCTAGCCACTGAACCAAACACGCCAGGGCTCAGTCAGCCTTTTTATAAACATGTGTGCCATTTGTTCCTGGGGGGCCAAATAAGCAAGAAGACATAATTCAACAACAATGTGGCTTTACTCTCAGAAAAGAAGAACTTTTCAAAGCAGTGTAATCCTCCTACATTGAATGTAGCATTAACATTGCTCTCAAGGTTATGTACCTAACCATTGGGAGCCACTGGCAATCTGAGTTATGCTTAAATAATTTCTAAGTGAGCAAAAGGGCCATTTTCCATTTTGATATTCAGATTATTGCTTTTTGGTTCAATTTTCAAAATCATTGAAACTGGAGATCCTCAATGCTTATTCATTTCATAGAAATTAAAATACTATTCTCACTGATTAGATGGAAGATGACCTAATGTCATATGATACTTTGATATTTTCTTATGTGAAATATTATAAACTTTTAGGGAACCAGAACCCAATAAAAGTCTAACTGAGAAGTGGAAACCCAATTGAATATTGATAGTGTATCATTAATGTGTGGGGTGCTATCTTTCTCTTCTTATCCTATTCAAGTTATTGTCAGTGGGGGAGTATAAAGGTATTTGCTTTCTGAAACACAGGTAAATAAGAGAAATTGCAGCATAAATTTTCTCAGAAAGAAGTCAGTGTTTGCCAATAATGAAGTGTTTATATTGCTTCAACTACTCTTTTAATATCATGCATAATTTTCATAGATAAACTTCACTTAGGAAACTTGACTGTGAATGAAAGGAAAGAACTAGTTAAAATAGCTAGAGCAACAAAAAATTTAGGTTTTTTTCTTCTCTTTTACATAAAGGAACGGAAATAAAAATATGTACTGTGATTTAATTACAATTATATTTTATCTATCCTAAGCGATTTTTATTTTGTCTTGATGAGTCTACCATAACCCATTTCACTTTAATGTCAAACTCCATATCCTGCATGAAATCTTTGTCCACTTCTCAACTTAAACTCATTTCTACCTTCTCTGATTCTTTTGGCCTGAACTGGATGCTCCATCCATTGTGATAGTTCTGTGTGAGCTGCACAAGGAAAGGAGCACTCTCTCATTCATGTGTACTCCTGGTGCCCAGCATAGTGCCTGACACATAAAGCATTCATCACACTGCACTGTACATTTCTGATTGCTCTTCAGTTCACTCCCAAACTAGACTGCAAACTCCTTGAGGGGAAGGATCATGTCTTATTAGTTTTCAAATACTCAGTGTCTATCATAATACCTGGTATACCATTGGTAATCTTAAGCATCTTTGAATGTATATACAATACTAATGCATACAAATTCATAAATTATGTATGTGTATTTATGAAACATGCAATATATGTAATTAACTAATGACTATCAAATATTTTACATCCTGATTACACTTGTAAATTCCTTCAGATTGAGACATGTCTTATTCTCTTCCTTATCCTTACCCGGTAAGCCTCAGAAATGAATTCACCAAACACTTATAAAATTATTAATAAGGTGCAATTATGAGAAACCTCAAAATTTAAGTCATGCCCCATGAAAGTAATGTTCACAACACCTCTCAATTTATATCAGGAAACACTTTCTAAGCACATACTACATGTCAGGCACTAAACTAGATATTAAACATAAAAAAATAGAATAAGATAAAATAGAGACACTTAAATAGTGGCTAAGACTGACACATAATGTATTGTCATAAGTAGTAAGGACAATATGGTTATACATTTAGTATTTTGTGAGCATGGAGAAACATTTAGTCCAACATTAGGTTAATGTATGACTATCAGAAGAAAACAACACCTTGAAGAATGAATAAAGATTAGCCAAGAAAAGAAAGATGGGTGGGATCAAGGTGGATGAAGGCACAAAATGCTAAAGGAATATTATTATAGTTACTAGAGGCCCGATGCACGAAATTTGTGCAAGAGTAGGCCTTCCTTGCCCTGGCTGCCGGCACAGGCTTCCTTCTGGCACCCAGGACTCGGGCTTCCCTCATAGCCCAGGTTTCGTTCGAAGGTCATCTGGAAGGACGCCTAGAAGGACGTCTGGTCTAATTAGCATATTACACATTTATTATTATAGATTAGAGTATAAAATATGAGGTTGAGAGTGAAGAGAAGTTAGATGTAGAAGAAGAGATCTTATAGAGACCAAGGTGAATAAAGGCACAAAATGCTGAAGGAGTATAATATATATTTATTAGAGTAAAAGATGTGCCTGGGAATGAAGAGAAATAAGATATGAAGGAAGACTGTATCAGACATAAAGGTATTTATATGCCACTCTAAGGAACTTAAACTTTATCCATTAATCAATGGAAATTCTTTAAGTGTCTTAGGGACAACAGCGATCTGATCAAGTATACATTGTAGAGAGATACTAGTTGTGCAGAGAATTAGTTATGGAGTTGGAGCAAGACTGGAATAAAAGAAAAAAAGTTGGGAAGCTACTGAAATTGTTTAGGCAAGAGATGGTGAGGGCCTCAGCTTGTTCTGAAGTAGGTGTACAGAAGAACAGAGGGGAGTACATCCTAGAAACATTCTGAAGGTATAATTGTCATGGCTTGGTGATGGGTTGCATGAGGGATATGTAGGGGAGAGAGGAGTCGAGTGACTTCCTTGTTCGTGGAGAAGATCGGACCATGAACTAGGAGAGTCACAGTGGAGAGTGCCGAGATAATGAGTCCTGTTTTTTTTTTAATATACCAGCTTTGTCAATTGCAGGTGTACAGCCTATATTGCGATTTATATGACTGAATCACAGGGTAAAAGCTAGAACTGAAGACAAAAGCATATCTATGTAGGTGGAAGATAAAAACATCAAACTGAACCAGTATGTGAAGAGAAAAGGGCAATGGGGTAAGACAGTGAAGCTCAGTAACCTCAATATTAAAAAGAGGGGAGCAGAGGAGGGATACTACCTGTCACAAAGGTAAGTGTCAAGTCTTAGGTACCATCAAAAGGCTTGAGAGATCAACATTAGCCAACACCAACAGGCAGGTGTTTCTTCAATCTTCAATACTAGCGTTTTGGTCACGTTCTTCTGTGTTACACCTTGCCATCACACAGTACCTGTGTCTCTTAAATAGCTTTTCAAAAATGGCATGAGACTGTCCTTAAGTCACTACAGGTGCACTAAGTCATAATGTATCACGGAACGGAGACCGGGTAGGAGCATTTGTTCACAACTGTGACCTTCCCAGTCATGCTGGGCAAGCAGAGAGCAGGCCTGTGGAGGTTCACTTACCAAAGGGCTTGTGCCAGCTCAGAGTTAATGGAAAGCCACAGATGGTGAGCTGTGTGGGTGGCAGGGGCACCCTCCCTGAGACACATTTTCAGCAAACGGATGCTCTTGTGGACGGCTATTTGGACTACCCCGCAGTACTCAAGTATGTGTTTTGATGTATATTTGATGTGAGTTTTTAATGTATCTTAAACTCTCTGCACAGATATATTCTTTTCTATGTCCCAAAGGGATGTTATTCCTGAATCTTATTAAAAATTAACATGAATCTATTTCCCATACTCTGTCTGTCATAGATGAAGAATGGCGCATCTTGATAAGCACAAGCCATTCTTTAATTTCAAGACCCAGAGGCACTGGAAAGCATCACAAATCATGAGGTGAGACTAGGAAAAACCCAATGATTTATCTAAATAATATTTAGAATTTCAGTAAAGCTCCGTGGTGGCTATAAACCCAGAGAACTCTATTTCTCTCTGTATGGGGGGGAAATACATTATTCCACAAACTGGGTTTAAATGCATATGCTCCTGATTGCACCTGCTTTGCACCCAGGCCTTGTGTGTTAGAGCAAAACCACTCAAGTCAGTACCCCACTGGTAATGGATATGGAACTTGAAAGAGGGCAGCTCCACTGAGACTTAAATGAGAAAACCTTGCTAATATTTCAGAGTCCTTATTGCAACAGACAGTTGTTAGAGGTAACCAAGTGCAATCCTTATCTTGCTACTTTGCAAAAATGAAAAGACCCACCCTCTCCACATCAAAACTAGAAACAAAATAACAGCTTTCTAGGGCACAGTCTGAAAAGTTCTGGGTTAATCTTTTCCATCATACAAACATCACAAAGAGATTTAATTAGAATATCCTCCTCTGCCCACTTCAATACACTTCCCAGAGAATACCTGAAACTCTGGGCAGGAGAAACAGAAACTTCAAGAGACGAGTTATTTATCCTCTGTAACCTCAGTTTCCTCATCTGTAAAGTGGAAATAGAATTCTCTATTGTTAATGGAAGAACTATATCACATAATGAAAATAAATAAAACGCTTAACATGATGCTTAGTACATATAGAAGAGTGATTATTATTATTTCTAGAGGCCCAGTGCACAAAAATGTGTGCACTCGGGTGGAGGGGGGTCCCTCAGCCCGGTCTGTGCCCTCTCGCAGTCTGGGACCCCTCGGGAGATAACGACCTGCTGTCTTAGGCCTGCTCCAGGGTGGCAGAGGGCAGGCCCAATCCCTATGTGCAGCCCCTGGTCAGGCTCAGAGCAGGGCCAATTGAGGAGTTGGGGCGCCGCCCCCTCTCATGCACAGAGCAGAGCGGATCAGGAGGTTGCGATGCCACCCTCAGTCACGCTCAGAGTAGGGCCGATTGGGGGGTTGGGGCACCGTCCCCTGTCACACTCAAGGCAGGGTCGATGGGGAGTTTGCGGCGCCACCCCCTGTCACGCAGAGAGCAGGGCCCATCAGGGGGATTGGGGCTCTGTACCCTGTCACGCACAAATCAGGGCCCAACAGGGGGTTGGGGAGCTCCCACCTGTCATGCACAGAGCAGGGCCGATCAGGGGGTTGGGGCACCGCCACTGTCACACTCAGGGCAGGGCCGATGGGGAGGTTATGGCTCTACCTTGTCACACACAGAGCAAAGCTCCTGGCGGGGGTTGGGGCACCATACCCTGTCACACACAGAGCTGCAGGGCGATCAGGGGCTTGGGGAACTCCCCACTATTAGGCACAGAGCAGGGCTGATCAGGGGGTTGGGGTGCCTACCCCTGTCACGAACAGTCCAGGGCAGATAGGGAGGTTGTGGCCCTGCCCCCTGTCATACACAGCCAAAGGGCGATCAGGGGGTTTGGGCGCTGCCCCCTGTCACGCCGCTCCCTTGATCCCGGTGCTGGGAGGCCTCATTGCTCCGCTTATCCTGGTGCCGGGAGGCATATTACCCTTTTACTATATAGGATAAAGACCTGGTGCACGGGTGGGAGCCGCCTGGTTTGCCCTGGAGGGCATCCTGGATCAGGGTGGGGGTCCCCACTGGGGTGCCTGGCCAATCTGGGTGAGGAGCTGAGGGCTGTTTTCAGGCTGGCGGGTGACTGAAGCTCCCAACTGCTCCTTTTTTTCTTTTTTCTTTTTTTTTTTATTCTGGGACAGTTTTAGCTCTGAGGCTTGGCTACAGCTCTTAGGCCTTGGCTGCTGAAAGCAGGTATCTGGTTTGTTTGGGTTCTATAATCGAAACACTGTTTCAACTCCAGCTCTGAGATCCCGGCTGGCTGAAAGCAGGTTTCTGGGGGGTTTTGTTTAGGTTCTATATTTGTAACAATGTTTCAAACTGCAAGCTCAGAGGCCGGCAGTGGCAGGCGGGGAACCTTGGCTTCCTCCGTCACTGAAGTAAGCAAGCCTCCTGTTTGCTTCAAGCTGCCTGGCTGCCGGCCGCCATCTTGGCTGGCAGTTAATTTGCATATTGCCCTGATTAGCCAATGGGAAGGGTAGCGAAGCGACACCAATTTGCATGTTTCTCTTTTATTAGCGTAGATTATTATTATTATTTTTATTTCCATTATGCGTTTTGCTACCTATACAACTCATTAGCTACCTAGAAATTCATGTTGTCATCTAATAGCAGGTATCATAGAACAATTCAAAGAGTGAAGAAAAATCACCAGAGAAAAACACAATATGGATTAAATTATAGTCATTACATTTATCTATTATCTAGAGGTCTGGTACATGGATTTGTGCACTGGTGGGGTCCCTCAGCCTGGCCTGTGCCCTCTCACAATCCAGGACCCCATGGGGGATGTCAAACTGCCATTTCAGCCCCATCCCTGCCTGGCCTGAGGGGATCTGCCAAAACTGGCAGTCTGAAATCCCCTGAGGGACATATGCAGCAGGCAGCCAGGGAGGAGCCCGAGCCCAGGATGGGCACGTGCCAAAACAGTTCAATATGGCCCCACTGTGCCTGCTCCTGAAGCTGCTTGGAGGCTGCAGAGGTGGAAGAGGCTGCAGCTGCACTCACTGGGCTCTGGTTTCTGGTACCTGTCAGCAGCTAAGCAGCGCTCCCGCTGTGGGAGCCCACTGACCACCAGGGGGCAGCTCCTGTGTTGAGCATCTGCAACTGGTCAACCAATGGAGCAGTCAACCAATCATAATGATCACTTAGGCTTTTATATATATATAGATTAGAACAGACTGACATATTTTGGGTGGGGGAGAGGGGGTGGAGAGAGAGATGAGAAGAGAGAAACCAAAGAATTGCCAGAATAACTGATATGGAATATTTCTATTCAATTTTTTCCATAAAAAATAGAAATAAGAAATGGATGACTGCAATAATTATGTCTGGTTCACCAACATGCTTCTTTTCCAGGGTATGTACATTTTGGTGTCATAACTGTTATATTGTGTACATATAACACAGCCATATTTTCTGTAATCAAAATTGCTTCTCCTTTAAATGTGAGTTCAATGCATCAGTATGGATTATTGTTCCAGGCATTTTGGCAACCTGAACAAATGTGAGAAATCCCAAGCTAATGTATGAGGATGGCCAATTTCAGGAGTGCATGTAAAGTCTGTGTCTAGATTCATTTTTTCCCCTGAGTAGTTGTGTCAGCACCATTTGGTGAAAAGACTATCTTCATTGTATTGCCTTTGCTACTTTAACAAAGATCAGTTAACTATATTTATGTGGGCCAATTTCTGGGCTTTTTATTCTTTTCCATTGATTTGTCGTTTCTTTCACCAATACCACAATGTTTTGATGACTATTGCTCTACAGTAAGTCTTGAAGTCTTTTTTACCCATTAAGATAAAAAACAAGGAAAGGATGTTTCCTATCATCACTGCTTTTCAACATTGTTCTGGAAATTTTAGCTAATGCAATAAGACAACGAAAGGAAACAGAAAGTATACAAATTGGGAAGGAAGAAATAAAGCTGTCTTTGTTCAAAGATGACATTATAGTCTATGTAGAAAATGTGAAATTTTGACAGATATGTCCTACGTGCAAAAAAATGTAACACTTTATTTTTGTTTGATTTTTAATTTTTTAAAAAAAATATTTTTGTTGATTTCAGAGAGGAAGGCAGAGGGAGACATAGAAAAATTAATGAGGAGAGAGAATCATAGATTGGCTGCCTCCTGCATGCCCTCTACTGGGGATCGAGCGTGCAACCTGGGCATGTGCCCTGAACGGGAATTGAACCCTGACCTCCTGGTTCACAGGTTGATGCTCAACCACTGAGCAACACCGGCCAGGCTAATTTTCTTAAATTACAGTTTACATTCAATATTATTTTGTATTAGTTTAAGGTACATGGTTTATTGTTTAAATAGCAAGACAGTTCAGATGTTGTATGAAAAACAACTAGAAAATAAAACGCAGTTTACAGATGTATACTGTCAGTAATCTTGATCAGGTTTTACCTATTTTGAGAGCGTCACCTCTAGCAGAGGTTTCTTAATGATCCTAAATTGGGATTTAAAGTCTGGTTCTTTGCTAAAATAGTAACTTCGCTGGACATCTAGTTGCCTGAGCGGATGTGTATAGGACCTTTTCTTTTGGGCTGAAGAGAAATGAAGAAGTTTAATGTTCCTCATTGGCCAAAGGTGAGATAGTATAGGAATGATGGGAGAGAATGGCTGCTCTTCTAGGGAGTACTAGGCTAGTAGGGTGAGCCTCCACATTGTTGGAGACAGAAACTAATCTCTTTCATGAAAGACTTTGGCACAAGTAGTACTGCTATGGGGTCCCCAATAGTGAGTGAAACATGCTCACTTCCACAGTACATTGTTGGTTCCCAGAGGATAGCAAGGAGGCAGTCCCAGCAGACTCATGCTGTGTGCAGTGTAGTAATGCCAGTGCCCAAGGACTTCCCTCAGACAGTCTGCAGGCAACCAACTATGAACATGTCAGAATGGAAGGCCATGATTGGCCTTCATGTCAGACATTTCTGGACTCACCTGGGGAAAAACTGGGAGGCTGAAGAGAAGGGATTAAGCTTATCAGACAGTAGGTGGGGGCAGTAAGCCAGAATTTTCATATTGGTTATTTTCCCTGCAGGCTGGCAGTGCTAGACAATCAGCCACTCCTCTTTTACAAAGGTTCATTTTTATTACAGGTAATGGAATCTGGGGATATGTGTCAGTCAATAACAAACTTTTCTGCTTGATCCTAAATTGGGATTTAAAGTCTGATTCTTTATATAAGTGTGCTAATTATTTAATACCCACCGTGTATAATAATACACAATTAAGCTGCCATGTATCTAACCAAATTATTTATTTTAGCAAGGTTCAGGGTCAATATTGACTACTGCAGCCAAGTGTTTATATCAGAATCCATGTCAGGTATTGAGGCTGACCAAACAATTTGCCACCCTGGACATTTATTTTTGGAGTACGGCTCTACCCAATATGTCTTTTTTTTAAAAAAATATATTCTATTGATTCTCTACAGAGGGAGTTAGAAACATCGATGAGAGAGAAACATCGACCAGCTGCCTCCTGCAAATCTCCCACTGGGGATGTGCCCACAACCCAGGCATATGCCCTTGACTGGAATCAAACCTGGGACCCTTCAGTCCGCAGGCCGACCCTCTATCCACTGAGATAACCGTTTTCAGCTACCCAATATGTCTTGATTTGAAGAATGGACAATGGTTTATTTTGCTAAGATGACTCATGGGAGGGGTGTGATCACTGGATAGGCAGGGAAATGTACTGCTCCTTACCAGAGAATATTAATAAGGGGTAATATTAACTTGTGTTTGCCTAGTGAGATTTTCAAAGACATTTTTATTATTTCATATTATTCTCATGACCATTCTTTTATTTAGACAGCACAGTTATTTCTCTCTCCATTATGCGAATGATGAGACTAAACAAACAGAAGTTACACTGAAAACAGCCAACAAGAAAGCGCTCTTCCTTTACTCGGGACCCTAGCCCACTCCAGTGCCCAGAGTGCTTTCCTTCTGCCCTTTGTCGAACTGCAGTTCTCTGAGTGCCATGGGGTCAGCAAGTGTACTTACTATGAACTGTATCAAGGTGCATACAAATATATTCACATTTTTGTTCTCTTTTTCTTTTTTAGGTACTTTACCTGACTTAGAGGGGAAATAATAAACCTCCAAAATTGGGCTTGAATCACATGTAATGGGAAATGATTTCGCTGTTTCTAGGATATAATATGAAACGTCTACTAGAATGGTTGGTCACTACTAGCTATACAGCTCTTTTATCCTTTGTATTTTTACTCATCATTTAATGTGACTTAAGTATTTTCTTAACTAGATTATAAGCTCCTTTATGGAAGAAACTACAACTTATACTTTGTATTTTTAGCACCTAAGCTTAAACATAGGTAGTCACAAAAAAATGAACTCTCGTTGATGATATTTATGCAGAAAAGGGCTTACTATATGTCTCCAACAGTTTCCAAATGAATTAAAATTGCTGAATGAACAGCTTCTTTCAGGCGATTGAATGTACCATGCAACCTGGGCATGGCTCAACATCTGTTATATTTGGGGTTCTTATTCTATATCACATTTCATATAGGAAATAACACTCTAATACTGACTTTATGACATTTCCCCCCATCGCTGTAGAGTATATTTTGATCTATATGAAGTGCATTCATCCAGAAAATACTTTCTAATGTCCTTTTATATGCCAGACCCTGGATATGAGTTTGGAGCATAGGATATTCATAAAACTGGCCTCGACTTTAAGAAACTTCACATTTTATAGTTAATTTAAAACGTGCGTTCCTCTATTTCTTCTATTTCCCCTATTGCCTCACTTCCCGTGCCTCCTCAACATTTCTCAGGTTTTTTTTATCTAGTCCAGAAGCAGCTGGGTAATAGCAAGAAGGTTCCGATTTATTGAGTACTCACTGAATAGCTGTGCTCCTCACACACTGCCCAGCTAACATTCATTTCATCCTTCGAGCAAACCTACTAGGTGTCTTAATTACTTGTTATTATTTTCACTTTCATTTTACAGCTGAGAAGAGAAAGGTTTAGAGTGGTTGGGTGATTTGCATAGCACTGAAGGCTCATGTAGGGGAACCAGAATTGAACCCAGATTTCCTCCTTCTGATTTCACTGGCTTACCCACTACATAATCGCAGCCATTTAACGAACGGGGAGGCCAGCCATTGACCTCGTGAGAGACCATTTGGATAGGAATACTTTTATTTTTCTAATAGAAAAGAACACAGGTAGAGAATAGGGAAGATAGAGAGAGCGGCTTGAAATAATACCCAGAAAGTCTGAAGAAATTGAAAGTCTTTACTGGAAAAAGAAGACTCCGATGGAATATGACGTCTCTCTGTCTCTAGGGCTGTCACGTGGAAAAGGAATTTTACATGTTGAGCACTAGTCCATGGATAGAGCTAAGAGAAAGTTACAAATTAGAAAGAAAAAAGTTTGAGCTCCAGTGGAAATGTTGTAGAACAGAACTAATTCAGAGAGAGAGAATCCAGTTTGTGCAGAGGTTCAGACATGATAGTGCTGTGGAGGGGCCTCAGATGGGTGGAGAGGAGGAAGTGATGGTGACTGTGGGCCTGCCTCTGGCTCTGAAGGCCAGACAGTGAAGCAGGGATTATTCTACTGTTAGAACATCCCCCAGGATTAGCCCCACTGAGTAGCAGATGTCACTGTTTCAAAGAAAGATGAGTAAAGAGGCACTTGTGATTCTAAGCAGGATACTTTAAAAGATGTATTCAGATCTATTCTAGATGGAGATAAGTTTCTAAATATACTTAGGATTAATGTTACATCTAAGAGACAGGCAACAACAAATCGTACGTTTTTAAGCTTTTTTTTTTTGCTTAAGAACTCTGGCCTTATTTGTATTGTGTAGCCCAAAACTCTAATGGAAGATTATAGTTCCAAAGGGTCTCCATGCATAAGATAATAGAGGATCTGATCAAAGACAAAAATTCCTGTTGCTTCTGGTACTGTGAGTGATATACATATATGTGTGAGCATACACATATTTTGAACCAATGCTCATTTTGTCCTCATTTCCTGCCCCCTCTTCTTTCTGTGCTTAACTCAAGATTATCAAGAAGAAGGGCATGGCATGTACTTGACTAGCATTTGTATTTCTCAATTTGGAAGCTACTCAAGCTGAGATCATCATGAATTAAGTTCCAGGCAGAGGGAGCCATTCTTGACAAAGTTGTCATCTGCAAATCCCGAAGTTTGGGGTTGGAGAGACTTCTCAGCCCCAGAGAAAGTTACAGGGTCATTGACACTGTTGAGCAATAAGAGACAGCAAAGCCCGTGGAACCACATTTCAGGAGTTCTCTTCCCTCTGTTTTGTCTCTTCCATTCCAGAGATTCTGAAGGACACAGGACCTGGTCCTCATTTGCCCTTTCTCCCTGAGGAACTTCTATCTGGGTAGAGGTTACTTTAACTGGAAAGAGAGTTCAAAGACAGAGAGAGGGAAAAGAGCGGAGGGGGTCCTCTAGACCTGCCCTCTCTATTGGCTTCCTCAGATTTCATAAAAGTATGCACCTCTTGCTTGCAATTTTTTAAGGAGCTTATATTCTCAGAGGAGGGGTGAGATGTAGATAAATGACATAATAAAGGATAGAGACACATATGTTTTTTTAAAAAATATATTTTATTGATGTTTATACAGAGAGGAAGGGAGAGGTATAGAAAGTTAGAAACATCGATCAGCTGCCTCCTGCACACCCCCAACTGGGGATGTGCCCGCAACCAAGGTACATGCCCTTGACAAGAATTGAACCTCGGACATTTCAGTCCACAGGCTTATGCTCTATCCACTGAGCCAAACCGGTCAGGGCAAGATACACTTGTTTTAAAATGGAAAGGAATCTGGAAGAATCACAGAGGATATTCTGGAACATATGAAATTTGAATTAGGAGGCTGAAGGATGGCAGCATGTTGGTACCTAAAAAATGCAGGGCAATGGCATTCTAAAAACAGAAATGGTCATAGGCTAGGTGCAAAGTTGGCATAGGAAGGGATTGGTTGAAATGTAGGGTTCACAAGGGGGAAATATACCTAAACTAAATCATGATCATAATCTTGTTTGCATGTGAGGATAGACACTGAATGGTCTTCAGGAAGGAAATGATAGTTGCAACAGGAATGCTCTAGTGAGATTATTACATTATTTATTATGTTGCCGTGGACTTTTCTATCCAGTGGTGATCTTCTTTGAAACAGGAAGCTGCCCTAGCCGGCTTGGCTCAGTGGATAGAGCGTCGGCCTGCGGACTCAAGGGTCGCGGGTTTGATTCCGGTCAAGGGCATATGCCTGGGTTGCGGGCTTGATCCCCAGTGGGGGGTGTGCAGGAGGCAGCCAATCAACGATTCTCTATCATCATTGATGTTTCTATCTCTCTGTCCCTCTCTCTTCCTCTCTGAAATCAATAAAAATGTTTAAAAATGCAAAAAAAAAAAAAAGAAAAGAAACAGGAAGCTAGGTCTTCTGTTGGGAGTTAGGAAGGTGGTTTGGCTCAGTGCATAGAGCATCAGTCTGCAGACTGAAGGGTCCTGGGTTGGATTCTGGTCAAGGGCACATGCCCAGGTTCAAGCTTGATCGCCAGTAGGGAGTGTACCAATCAATGCTTCTCTCTCATCATTGATGTTTCTATCTCTCTCTCTCCCTTTCTAAAATCAATAACAAATATTTTTTAAAAAATGTAAGGAAATTTTGAGAAGCTGCTATTGGAATTTCCATTTGGCAGGAGAGCAGTAAAGCACTGCAGTGAGGATCAAGCAGGCTGAGGTCAGAGAACACAGATTACATAAATCGGTTCCTGCCAGCAAAATACGTGATTAGCAGTGTTGGAGTGGGAACAGGGGAAGCAGATGGTGGCAGCCACTCAGTCCTTGGAATGTATGAGTAGGATTGAGAGTGACGAGGGCTGGGGACTCTCAGGCACAGAGAGGGCAGGGCTGAGCATGGAGGAATACCAGCTTCTGTTCCGGTGGAAGGTACATGAAGCTTCTGTGTGTATCTACCATTCCAAGCAACCTGTGTGTGCCAGGCAATGTGCTAAGCAATGTTTGCAAACTACAAATTAGACTTTGATGTATTCACTTCATGGACAAGGAAATGGAGCATTGTTAAGGGACTGGTATGATCGGTATGAGACAACATTAGGATTCTCACCCAGGCCTGTGTGAGCGAGGAGAAGCAAGCGGTTGGTGTTTCCTTGTGGACAGCAGGGTGAAGGTGATGGGAGAAGCTGTCTCTTTGGAGAAGCGTGGATCACGCCATGTTAAGACAAGGCACGCCAGGTGGCTGTCAGGCTGTAGGAAGAAGGCCAGGACGAGCTCAGCTCTGGTTCTGATAAATATTTCATATCTTCGATGTTCTGGTCATGGGGTGCTCTACAATGAATATGATGTGATAAGATGGGCCCAGCAGTAGTAAAAACGCCAGTAATCATAAATCTTATGGTCAGAGTGGCTGTCAGGCAGATCATGAGCGAATAGCCCAGTGACTGTGAGAATTTCTTGGATCCTGTGGAAGAAATAGTAGTCAGGCTAGGAGGAGTGGTCTGTAGTCCATCTCTGCTCTGACAGGCGCCCACCGGGATCAGCTCAATTGTGAGTCCTCAGAGCTCTCAGGGCATCTGGGTGAGGGTGGGAGAGACTGCCAAAGCCTGAAAACTAGGAGACTGAGGCACATGGACCAGGACTAAGGAGGGGCATCTGCCTGGGGACGCTACCTGCTGGACCCATGCCAGCCAATAGACAGACATTTCCAAGCAAGGGCTGAGGGGTTGGGAGAAGGAGGGCTGAGCCTTGAACCCTTCTCCATCCCCATGGTTGCCCTGCTGTACTAATAAGTGCAGAACTGCTTATAGCAGACACTTTAGTGTTGATGAGCACGGGAACTGTAACTGGTCCGTGGCCTACATTAATAAATGTAGCTATGATGGGCTAAAAGCAGGTCACGGCAAAAAGAAAAGAAACTGACTAAAAATAAGTTTGCTTGAAAAATTAAGACTATATTTTATAAAGTCACACCATAGTACTCATGGTAGGATCTTATTTTTGTAAAAGAAAAGGAGAGTTTGGATAAAGTCGGAAACAGTGTGGGGGTGAATTATTGATTGTTCTTTTTGCTTTCTTGTGTATATCTTTTGTAAGTTATGTGTTGCATTCATAATAAAAATTAAGTCTAGAAATTGGATTGAAGGGGCTTTTATTGAGAAAGCGAAAGCTTAGCTAAAAGGAACATTTTATAGGTTTATGTTTCTCATTTTTCTCTGTCTCAAATTTAAAATGCTCCAAAGTTTACAATATAACATTTTTTGTATAGTTAGTGTTTTAACTATATTACAATACCATAACTAATGATTTCAAAAGAGATACATTTGCTCATATATATTTTATGACTCTTAATCTATCTTACCCCAAATTTTCTTTAAACACAATTGTTTTTATTTCTTCGTTCCTTTTCTTGTTCATATATGTAAACTTATGCCACATGTAGAAATCATAGAGAATATGGGGATTTTATATGCCTTTTTCACTTAACAAGAATGCATTTTGCATTGCTACATTGTCTCCATATTTATGACTTTTCATGCTTGCTCAGTAATATTATATCAAACACTATGATTATTTTGCCCACTCCTCTGAGGTTTTACATTTCAGAAACTTTCACTTCTGCAGCTGTTTGTGATTCAGGCCCAATCTCACGGGATCCCTTTTATCATTTGAACTTACATTTTTCTGATTACTAGCCGTTTTAAGCATTCTCACTTAGTGTTTACTTTTTATTGTTTCACACGAAGCTCTGATATTTCTGTAAATAAAATGTAATCTTTTGCAGTGTGGTCGGAGCAAATAAAGTTTCTCTGTTGTCTTTTGTCTACCTGTTTTAAATCCAACAAGAATTATTCATTCGACTTTGAAAGTGACCCCAGAACTCCAAATGCCAGAACTAGAAATAAATCTATAAACAGTCTGTGAATTGTTGTGCTTTTGTGCCATTCCCCACTCAGGAAATAAGCGGAGGACCTCAACATGTCCTTTCTCAACATTCTGACGCCGGGTGGCATCACCGCAGTGACCTCCTGGTGGAATTAGATTTTGGGGCAGTCAGAACAGTCATACTCTGAACCACAGATTGGATTACTGACCAGAATCAACCCTTAATGGGCCAGTCAGTTTGGTTGGTATAGCAATAAAACTGATTTGACGTCCAGTTATTTATCAGTGGGTCAGCAATTGGCCTGCAAACAGTGCATCCTGTTGAGACTGAAGGCTGTCTTTTCCCCCTCGATAAACTCATGGCAAGCCCATGCGAAAGATTTCAGGGCTTAATATTTCAAGTTTAAAACGTGTGCCCCACTCCCCAGCCCCGTGAAAAGGGAACCAGCCCTCCCTCTGGATATATGTGTCAACTTAAGTCAGGATCATAAGATGCACACGGTGGCACAGCTGGATAGAAGTCTTTGTCACTCATGACATCTGCAGCTTGGGAAACAGAGGCGATTTGCTTTGCTTTACTCACTTTTAAAGGAAAACCAGAGAAGATGGCTACCTTGGAGGATGAAGCAATTTCTCTCTCTTTTTGAAGCTTCCCGAGTTCTATTCTGTTTTCATTCATCATCCTGAATGTGACTTTTCCTCATGGCCCATTGAACTCAATGGGATCAATCACAACATTTTCAAAGTGCTGTGATTTCACACCTATTTCAACACAGATCTAAGAGTTTCCATATGATTTCACCATTCAGAGTAAATGCTTCATAGACTGGTAACCCAATGTGCTTAGTAATCCCTTAGTAACTTCCTCAGGGAAGCAAAAGTGGCAGTTTAACTGTAGCTCTAAAAGTAAAACTGTACCTGGACTTCTGTTTGTTCCACTTATAAGAAGTTTTACATTCCATCTTCAGTGAAATGTAACTTATTCAATTACACAAAAAAAGTACGACATTTTCTCCCAAGAACCTATTTGAATTCAAATTAAAACTGTACATGTATGCATTTATGAAGTCTTAGAGTTAAGAAAAGACTTTTAAGGGTGGGAGTGATGCTTAATTGAAGCCAACTTATGAGGCTCTACCACCAGTAGAAAAGCTATAAATGTTATCTTCGGTTGCTCATGTGGTAACATTAAAAAATGTGTTGGACTGAATCTGAGGTATCTTCCTGTGAGTTCTTCCACATGCTATGATACAGATAATCTGGATTTATGTTTTACTTAAGAAAACAGTGATCTAGATTCATTTTTATTCCCATTTATGAGATTTTTTGATAAGTCATTTTATTTTTGCTAATATTTGTACAAGAAGACAATCCTACCAACCAGCCTTCAACCAGTGTGGATTATACATCTTGAGGACATTTATATTTTATTTTCCAGTAGTAGAAATGGATTTGATTTTTTACATATTATTCCTGTGTCTCCATCCAACGGTATACCAGGGGGAGATGATTAGCCAATGGAGAGCACAACGAAGCTATCTGACCCACAAACTGATGGAACCCACAAGGCTGTCCTGTTCAGTTTTCCAACTCAGTTGTCTGTTTACATGGCAGCCTTATCAATAGAGAACATGGCAAGCTGGGGTTGTTATTCAACCTTATTTCTTTACATCAAGGAAGGTCAAAGAGTCTTTTGTAAGCTGTGTTGCTTCTTTCTATTTGTTTTGTTATGAACTATATGCCTGAACAATTTTCCAAACTTAATGCAGCAGTTTATGACAAGAGCATTATTTTTGCCTGTGGTCATAAAAAAGCTGAGAGGTTGTGTGATAGTTTGACTTTGTTTTAATAAAGCCATTACATTATTAAACTCTCTGGCATGAACTTTATAGCTTGCTCCAGCCCAGAATACCTAACCATGAAAAATTCCTGGACAGAGAAGTTTTCTAAATATGTGTCCCTCTGTTTTGAAAGAACACATTACTTCTATTTTTATAAACAATTTTCAAACCAGAGTCACAGACAGTTTCAAGAGTCAAGGTCATCTGCTTTGGGATTTTAATTTTTGAGGTTGACAGATTCCATAGAATAATATTGATCTCTCTCTCTCCTCTTTCTCCTCTCTCTCTCTCTCTCTCTCTCTCTCTCTCTCTCTCTCTTCTTTTTAAATCTTTTTAATTTATGAGAAAGAGAGAGAGGAGAGAGACATCAATTCCACTTATTTATGCATTCATTGGTTCCACTTATTTATGCATTCATTGGTTGTTTCTTGTATGTGCCCTGACTGGGGATCAAACCCACAACTTTGACATAATGGAATAACGTGCTAACCAACTGAGAGCTATCCAGCCAGAGGCTCTCTCTCTCTCTCTCTCTCTCTCTCTCTCTCTCTCTCTCTCTCTTTCTCCCTCTCTGTTCTTAAAATTGCAGAGCTCATTCTCTCTCTTTCTCTCTCTCTCTCTGTCTCTCTCTCTCTCTTTCTCTCTCTCTGTTCTTAAAATTGTTTTCAGTATCAGATTTTTCTTTGGACATATTGGGAATGAAGTGAAGCTAACCCCATGTTGGCCTTAGGACTACCTATGGGGATTCACATAGGATTGGGCAAATGCCCCCACCATGATGATTAAGCCCCTCTACCAGGATGGGTCTACTGGGCACCCATCCTTTAAACTCCATCAAAGTACAAAATACTTTATTCTCTTCTAGAAGTTACCTGCTTCTGTCCATCTCTTTCTGCTCTGGGGTAGGGAGTAAAAATCTAATCTAATAAAAGAGAAAAATGCCAATTGACCGCACCCCTGATATGACCCTAGCCATGCCCACCAGCCAATAAGAGTGACTATATGTAAATTAACCCAACCAAGATGGCGGCCTGCAGCCACAGAGCTGGAGCAAGCAGGAGGCCAGGTTGCCCCAGCAATGGAGGAAGCCAAGCTTCCCACCTGGCCTGGCCAGCTGTGGCCTCCGCTAAAGGCAACAAAGTTTCAATTATAGAAGATAAATAAATCCCAGATACCTGCTTTCTGCCAGCCTCCACTGGGAGCATGGGTGGCTGGGGGCCGTGGCCAGCCTGCAAACAACCTTCAGGGAAAACCAGCCGGCCCCCACCCATGCACCAGGCCTCTATCCTATATAATAAAATGGTAATAGGCAAACTGACCCTAACAGCAGAATGACTGGGAATGACTGGTCACTATGACACACACTGACCACCAGGGGGCAGACGTTCAATGCAGGAGCTGCCCCCTGGTGGTCAGTGCGCTCCCACAGGGGGAGCTCTGCTCAGCCACAAGCCAGGCTGCCAGCTGCCAGTACAGCGGTGGTGGTGGGAGCCTCTCCAACCTTCTCAGCAGAGCTAAGGATGACTGACTGCAGCTTAGGCCTGCTCCCCCTGGCAAGTGGACATCCCCCGTGGGCTCCTGGGCTGCCAGAGGGATGTCTGACTGCCAGCTTAGGCCCAATTCCCCGGGGAGCTGTCCTATGCCAGCAGGTGGTCATCCCCTGAGGGGTCCCAGACTGCGAGAGGGCACAGGCTGGGCTGAGGGACCCCCCTGAGTGCACAAAATTTTGTGCACTGGGCCTCTGGTGTACTTATGTTTAAACAGTCTCATTCTTTTCATCATCTATTCCAGTATATATAAAAGCCTAAGCAACTGTTACAACAGAACAACCAGAATGACTGGAACAACAGGTCACTATGATGCACACTGAACACAAGGGGGCAGATGGTCAACGCAGAGCTGCTCCCAGCCCACAGGTCCCGATCGCCAATGGGGCCTACTGGCCAGCCTTCTGGTACCCCAGACCAGCAGGCCCTGATTGTGGCTGGGTCCTGGGGCTGGGATGGGGAACCAGGGGTTGGTGGTGGCAGATGCAGCCCATTTCCCAGGGGGGCCGAGGGCCAGCTCCCTTTTTGGGGCTGGAAGCCAACCTCCTGGGTCCCTCCCCTTGTTTTTCCCCTGGCCGGCAGGCCCTGATCAGCCCACTGCCCACCCGCCTTGGTGGTGGTGGTCCCCTCCCCCAGGCTAGCAGGTCCCAATTGCCCGATCAGGGCCAAGCCTGGGCTGGGACAGGAAACAGGTGGCAGATGCTGGAAGGAGGAGGGGGAAGGTGGGGAACCATGAAGTGGTGACAAGGGAAGGAAGAGGCAGGGAGGCGGGGAACCTGATTGGCTCTGATCACAGGCCAGGCCTAGGGACCTCACCTGTGCAAGAATTTCATACACTGGGCCTCTAGTTGAATATAATGTTAGCTGTGGATCTGTCATATATGACCTTTATTATGCTGAGGTTTGTTCCCTCTAAACCCTCTTTGTTGAGTTTTTCATAAATGTTGAATTTTGTCAAATGCTTTTTCTACATTTATTGATATGACATATGATTTTTATCCTTAATTTTGTTAATGTGGTATATAACTCTGTAATAAGTCCCACTTGATCATGGTGTAACATGTTTTTTATTATCCTCAGATGAATATATAGTTTTATTGATTTTTAGAGAGAGAGGAAGGGGGAGAGAGAGAAGAAAACATCAATTGGTTGCCTCCTGTAAACTTCCTGACTTGGGATTGAACCCAAAACCTAGGTATGTGCCCTGACCAGGAATTGAACCTGCAACCTTTTGGTATAGGGGACAATGCTCCAACCAACTGAACAACTGACCAGGGATGGTATAACATCCTTTTAATGTATTGTTGAATTTAGTTTGCTAATATTTTTTGTTGAGGATTTTTGCATCTATGTTCATCCGGGATAGTGACCTGTAATTTTCTTTTCTGGTGACATCCTTGTCTGGTTTTTACATCAGGGTAATGCTGGCTTCATAAAGTGAGTTTAGAAGAGTTCCCTGCTCTTCTCTTTATTGTAAGAATTTGAAAAAGATTAGTATTAACTCTGTTTTTGAATGTTTGGTAGAATTCACCAAGGAAGCCATCTGGTTCTGGACTTTGTTTATTAGGAAGTTTTTGATTATTGATTCAATCTCCTTACTATGAATCAATCTGGTCAGACTTTCTATTTCTTCATAATTCACTTACGGTAAATTGTATGTTTCTAGGAATTTATCCATTATTTATAGGTTGTCCAATTTGTTCACATATAATTGTTCCTACTAGTCTCTTATAATCCTTTATATTTTTGTGGTATCAGTTGTAATACTCCTTGCTTATTTTTTATTTTTAATAATGCAGTTATAAATCTTTATGCATTTATTATATATTTAGAGGGCTTAATTCATAAACTGGATCATAGTAGGTTATCAATAACTGTTGGATGGCTGCAGCATCATTTTTTCTATAAATTTAGGCACACTTCTATGTATACACTTCTCTGATGGGGAGATTGGCTTACAAGTGTAAAGTACTCTAGTATAAGAACTTTTACAAGGGCTTTCTCCCAATTAGATCTAAAAGGAGAATGATACTGCTTCAAGATTTTATTATCTTCTTAGGAAACAATACATTTTCTATCCATAAAGTTGGTACAAAATAAGTGACTGGAAACTGGACCAAATACTCAATGCTACAAGAATCAGAGGGAGCTGGGGAGGTCAGAAAAGGGCTAGTGGTTACAGTAGACATGGTGGACCCTACTCAAGCTCCAGAGTGCCCTGTACCGTAGGATCTTCTCATGCTTCCATGGGGAAGGGGTCATAGGGTTTGGTCATGTTAGAGCTGAAACTGGGCTGCTTGGGAAAATTTGCGTTCCAGAAAAGGGCACACCATTCAAAAGCTCTACCTGACTGCCCAAGTAAGAGATACGCTTTGCTTCTGGAGAGAGGGGGAAAGAATCCTGTTGGGAATCGGTAGAAAAGCTACTTCAAAAGCAACACTATCAGTGACACATTCTTTATTAAATAAAAACTGTCTAATAGCTCTAGCCACTTTGGCTCAGGGGATAGAGCACCAGCCTACAGATTGAAGAGTCTGGGGTTAGATTCAGGTTAAGGGTACATGCCCAGGTTGCGGGCTCAATTCCCAGTAGGAGGGCATGCAGGAGACAGCAGATCAATGATTCTCATTGATGTTTCCATCTCTCTCTTCCTCTCTTAAATAAATTATATATTTACATATGACACTATCTAATAGTACACAATTGTTTGCTATATTATTATCTGTATTTTTGTCCTTTTCTATAGTCTAACGATGTTCCCAATAGCAACATAATTTAATACAGAAAATAAGATGAGCTCAACCCTGAAGGGTAAGTAGGATTTGGAAATGCAGTGATGAGAAAAACACTATGCTTTTAAGCATGGTTTATGCATCCACCTGGAAAACCCAAGAGATTAGAAAAATTCAGCCCACATGGTAGCTCTGAGAAACAGAAGCTCCTTTTATCCAACAGCTGACTTTCAGCTCCGCAAGGCTGCAGAAGCTGCACTAGATCTGGGACATTGTACTTGAGACTGTTTACTCTCCTTCTTGTGCCAGGCAAAGAGGGTTACATGGAGTTCTCATTAAAATGAATAATAGTACTAAAGGAATGATTGAATTACTCACAAAATAGAAGCAACACCAGCTTAAAACAGCTGTCTTTACAAACATAATTTGTAACACAACTTCATAAAGAGTAATATTTTCACAGATGTCCTTTCATGATTCATAAACTTCTGCTTTATTTACTTGTTTTAGGCAATGGTGAGCAAATTACATTGAGAAGATCTGTGTAGAAGTCTTATTTTGTGAGATTTTAATTGACGTAAAGTTACGGGAATTAGATATATGATACAATGGTTAAAATGGCTTTGTATATTAATGGCAATGATGGGGCAATAATTGCTAATTACTTCCAAGATACTATTATACTTTATTTTATTTTTTATTTATTTTTTATTGCTTAAAGTATTACAAAGGGTAATACATATGTGTCCATTCCCCCCCCCCCGCCTTAGACAGTCCCCTAGCCTCCCCTATTCCCCAGTGTCCTATGTCCATTGGTTATGCTTATATGCATGCATACAAGTCCTTTGGCTGATCTCTTACCCCCTACCTCCTGCCCCCCAACCCTCCCCAGCCTTCCCGCTACAGTTTGACAGTCTGTTTGAGGCAGCTCTGCCTCTGTATCTATTATTGTTCAAAAGTTTATAATGGTCTCTATTATCCATGAATGAGTGAGATCATGTGGTATTTTTCCTTCATTGACTGGCTTATTTCAATTAGCATAATGCTCTCCAGTTCCATCCATGCTGTTGCAAATGGTAAGAGTTCCTTCCTTTTTAGAGCAGCATAGTAATCTATCGTGTAGATGTACCACAGTTTTCTAATCCATTCATCTACTGATGGGCACTTAGGCTGTTTCCAGATCTTAGCTATGGTGTATTGTGCTGCTATGAACATAGGGGTGCATATATCCTTTCTGATTGGTGTTTCTGGTTTCTTGGGATATATTCCTAGAAGTGGGATCTCAGGGTCAAATGGGAGTTCCATTTTCAGTTTTTTGAGGAAACTCCATACTGTCTTCCATAGTGGCTGCACCAGTCTGCATTCCCACCAGCAGTGAAGGAGGGTTCCTTTTTCTCCACATCCTCTCCAGCACTTGTCCTTTGTTGATTTGTTGATGATAGCCAGTCTGACAGGTGTAAGATGGTACCTCATTGTTGTTTTGATTTGCATCTCTCAGATGATTAGTGACTTTGAGCATGTTTTCATATGTCTCTTGGCTTTCTGAATGTCCTCTTTTGAAAGGTGTCTGTTTAGGTCCTTTGCCCATTTTTTGATTGGATTGTTTATCTTCCTTTTGTTAAGTTGTATGAGTTCCCTATAAATTTTGGAGATTAGGCCCTTATCAGATATGACATTGGCAAATATGTTTTCCCACACAGTGGGTTTTCTTGTTGTTTTGTTGATGGTTTCTTTTCCTGTGGAGAAGCTTTTTATTTTGATGTAGTCCCATTTGTTCATTTTCTCTTTAGTTTCAAGTGCCCTAGGAGCTGTATCAGTGAAGAAATTGCTTTGGCATATGTCTGAGATTTTGTGGCCTTTGGGTTCTTCTAGACTTTTTATGGTTTCCTGTCATACATTTAAGTCCTTTATCCATTTTGAGTATATTTTTGTGTTTGGTGTAAGTTGGTGGTCTAGTTTCATTTTCTTGCATATATCCTTCCAATTTTCCCAACACCATTTATTGAAGAGACTATCTTGGCTCCATTTTATGTTCTTGCCTCCTTTGTCAAATATTAATTGAGCATATTGGTTCGGGCCGATTTCTGGGCTCTCTATTCTAGTCCATTGATCTATATGCCTATTCTTGTGCCAGTACCAGGCAGTTTTGAGAACAGTGGCTTTGTAATACAACTTGATATCTGGTATTGAGATCCCACCTACTTTGTTCTTTTTCAGGATTGCTGCAGCTATTCGGGGTCTTTTTTTTATTCCAGATGAATTTTTGGAAAGTTTGTTCTAGATCTGTGAAGCATGCCGTTGGTATTTTAATGGGAAGTGGGTTGAATTTATAGATTGCTTTGGGTAGTATGGACATTTTAATGATGTTGATTCTACCAATCCATGAACACGGTATGTTCTTCCATCTGTTTATGTCTTCCTCTATCTCTTTTTTCCACGTCCTGTAGTTTTCTGAATAGAGATCTTTTACCTCTTTAGTTAAGTTTATTCCTAGGTAGCTTAATTTTTTTGGTGTGATGGTAAACGGGGTTGTTTTTATAATCTCTCTTTCTGAAAGTTCACTATTGGTGTATAGAAATGCCTCAGGTTTCTTGGGGTTAATTTTGTATCCTGCTACATTGCCAAATTCATGTATTAAGTCTAGTAGCTTTTTGATGGAATCTCTAGGGTTTTGTATGTATAATATCATGTCGTCTGCAAATAAGGACAGTTTTACTTCCTCTTTTCCAATTTGGATGCCTTTTATTTCTTCTTCTTGCCGAATTGCAATGGCTAACACTTCCAGTACTATGTTGAACAGGAGTGGTGAGAGGGGGCATCCCTGTCTTGTTCCTGTTCTTAGGGGAAATGGTGTTAGTTTTTGTTCGTTGAGTAGGATGCTGGCTGTGGGCCTGTCATATATGGCTTTTATTATGTTGAGGTATGATCCTTCTACTCCCACCTTACTGAGAGTTTTTATCAAAAATAGGTGTTGAATTTTGTCAAATGCTTTTTCTGCATCAATTGATATGACCATGTGTTGTTTTTTTCAATTTGTTTATGTGATGTATCACTTTTATTGATTTGCGGATATTGTACCATCCTTGCATCCCTGGGATAAATCCTATTTGGTCATGGTGTATGATCTTTCTGATGTACTGCTGGATCCGACTTGCTAAGATTTTGTTGAGGATTTTGGCATCTATGTTCATGAGGGATATTGGCCTGTAATTCTCTTTCATTATGTTGTCTTTACCTGGTTTTGGTATTAGGGTGATGCTGGCTTCATAGAATGAGCTTGGAAGTGTTCCTTCCTCTTGAATTTTTTTTAGTAGTCTGAGGAGGATAGGTTTTAGTTCTTCCTTGAATGTTTGGTAAAACTCCCCTGTGAAGCCATCTGGTCCTGGGCTTTTGTTTGATGGAAGCTTTTTGATGACTGCTTCAATTTCTTCCATAGTTATTGGCCTGTTGGGTTTTTAGATTCTTCCTGATTGAGTTTTGGAATGTTGTATTTTTCTAGGAATTTGTCCATTTCCTCCAGGTAGTCTAGTTTGATGGAGTGGAGCTGTCCATAGTATTTTTTAACAATCATTTGTATTTCTGTGGGGTCTGTTGTTATTTCGCCTCTATCGTTTCTGATTTTGTTTATTTGGGTCCTCTCTCTTTGCTTCTTGGTGAGTCTGGCTAGAGGTTTGTCAATCTTGTTTATCCTTTCAAAGAATCATCTCTTGGTTTCATTGATTTTCTGTATTGTTTTTTTTTGGTCTCTATGTCATTTATTTCTGCTCTAATCTTTATTATCTCCTTCCTTCTGCTCACTCTGGGATTTTCTTGTTGCTCTCTTTCTAATTCTTTGAGTTGTAGAGTTAGATGATTTACTACCATTTTTTCTTGTTTTTTGAGATAGGCCTGTAGAGCTATAAACTTCCCTCTCAGGACTGCTTTCATTGTGTCCCATAGGTTTTGGATTGTTGTGTTTTCGTTGTCATTAGTTTCCAGGATGTTTTTAATTTCTTCTTTGATCTCATTGGTAACCCAATCAATATTTAATAGCATGCTATTCAGCTTCCAGGTGTTTGAGTATTTTGGGTTGGTTTTTATTGTAGTTTATTTCTAATATTATGCCATCGTGGTCTGCAAAGATGCTTTTTATGATTTCAGTCTTCTTGAATTTGGGGATACTTTGCTTGTGTCCCAATATATGGTCTATTTTTGAATATGTCTTATGAGCATTTGAGTAGAATGTATATTCCCTGGCTTTGGGGTGAAGTGTTCTGAAGATGTCTATTAAGTCCATCTGATCTAGTGAGTCATTTAGGATTGCTGTATCTTTGCTGATTGTTTGTCTAGCGGACTTATCCAGTGATGTCAGTGGTGTATTTAAGTCCCCTACTATGATTGTATTGTTGTCGATCTCTCCTTTGATATCTTCCAGGAGTTTTTTTATGAATTTGGGTGCTCCTGCATTGGGTGCATATATGTTTACCAGAGTTATATATTCTTGTTGTATTGATCCCTTTAGTATTATGAAGTGGCCTTCCTTATCTCTTGTTATGGCCTTCACTTTGAGGTCTATTTTGTCTGATATAAGTATTGCTACCCCAGCTTTCTTTTCCTTTCCATTTGCCTGAAAGATATTTTTCCATCCCTTCACTTTCAGTCTGTGTGAGTCCCTTCTAATGAGGTGGGTCTCTTGTAGACAGCAGATGTATGGGTCATGTTTTTTTTTTCCATTCAGCCACTCAATGTCTTTTGGTTGGAGCATTTAGTCCGTTTACGTTTAAAGTTATTATTGAAAGGTACTTGTTTGTAGCCATTTCTTTTTTTGTGTGCCTGTTTTCTTTCTGAGCTTTTTATTTCTTCTTTATACACCAGTCCCTTTAGCATTTCTTGCATTGCTGGCTTGGTGGTGATAAACTCCCTTAGTCTTTTTTTGTCTGTGAAGCTTCTTATTTCCCCTTCAATTTTGAATGATAGCCTTGCTGGATAGAGTATTCTTGGATTCAGTCCTTTGCTTTGCATCACTTTGTAAATTTCAGTCCATTCTTTTCTGGCCTGATGTGTTTCTGTTGAGAAGTCATTTGATAATCTAATGGGAGATCCCTTGTATGTAACTTTCCGTCTCTCTCTTGCAGCTTGTAAGATTCTCTCTTTGTCCTGAACATTTGCCATGGTAATTATGATGTGTCTTGGTGTGGGTCTTTTCAGGTTCACCTTGTTTGGGACTCTCGGCTTGTGTGACTTTTTTCTTCTCCACCTCAGGGAAGTTTTCTGATATTATTTCTTCGTGTAGGTTTTCTAATCTTTGTTCCTCTTTCTGTTGTTCTGGCACCCCTATTATTCGTATGTTGTTTCGTTTCATGTTGTCCCAAAGCTCCCTTAGGCTCTCCTCCTGACTTTTAATTTTTTTCTCCAATTGCAGTATAGTTTGGGTGTGTTTTGCTTCCTTGTCTTCTAATTCACTAATTCGGTCCTCCGCTTCTCCTAGTCTACTGTTGATACTTTCAATGGTGTTTTTTATTTCAGCTATATCACTCTTCATTTCTTCTTGGGTCTTACTTAAGTTGTTGATTTTTTCATCTGTTTCTTCTAGCTTCTTGCATATGCTATTGATTTTTTCCTCCGTCCAGTTTATGAACTCTAGGACCCTTATTGTGAATTCTTTTTCGGTCATGTTGCATGCCTCTGTATCACTTCGCTGCTTTTCTGGTGAGTCCTCTTTTTCTTTCCTTTGGGGGTTTCTTTGTCTACCCATGTTTGATCTCACTGACATATCTAGACGTTGAGTCTTTCAGTGGCTGCTCCCTTGGTGGCAGTGACTCCTTGGGCTGTGGTTGCTCTTCGGGCGGTTTGGTAGCAGCTGCTTCTCAGTTGGCAGCAGCTCCTCTCTATACTTTTTGCAAATATCTGTTAGTTAATCATTTAGAAACAAGGCATATTAAAGCAATGGGATATTACAGTTCATGTTTTCCTATCTCTCTCAATATAAACATGGTTTGCCAAACTCAGAGCAGGACAGCTTCTCATCTGAGGTCACACAGCTACTGGGATACCTGCATTTAGATCCAGGTTTTCAGATTTCCATGCCAAGAATCCTTTCTCTTTGCTTGCAACATTTATAATTAGTATCTATATTTTGAAATACAGCTTTTCAGTATATGATTCTGTGAGATCATAATGAAGTACTACAACTGCTTTCAGCACAAAACAAAATTTCTTCCAATATGGTGTCTTAAAAATTCCTTATTTAAAAAAACATTAGGCCTGAAATTGCAATATGAAGGTAACTTTTGGTCTACGTATGTCAGAACGACCTACTTCAACTCATAAGAATGATTGAGTGTTTGGGTGAATTATCATGCAAATATAGTTGGTTTAAATTACATTTCTTCAGAGAGTAAAAGCCAAAATTAACAGCCTAAACTGTTAATTTTGTCTTCAAAACCAAAATTTAAAAGGGATATTATATCTTAGATTTTGAGGTGGGGTCATGCTATTTTGTCACTGAAGCAATTGCTTCTGGTCAATGTGCCAAAGACAACAGTCATGTTGATTGCTGTCTCATCCTCAGAATTCCTACAGCACCTCCTTCTGACTAGTGGAGTCCAATGGCCAACTCTGGGCATGAGGAGGTAGCACTTTCAGATCATAGACATGAGAACAGCTGGGCAATAACTGCAGGAAGCACCCTTGGAGGGTGCCAGGTCAATAGCAAGTTCAAATGCCAGTGTTTGATACTAGATCTAAGTGGAAACACCAAGAAGCTGTCAATTGAAGTAGACAGGGTCCAACTGGTACTCCACAAATATGTGAGGCTTGAAGTTTGTGGTAAGAAGATACCGGGAAGATTTCACTGGACCACTGGATAGGAACTTTCTATCCAGATCCTGTGGACTCTAATGTGGAAGGCTGGGGTGATGCTAAGACAACAATGTCCATGAAGAAACAATGAAGTCATGTAGAAGTAAAATCAGGAAAAGGTCATGTCTGCGTAAAGAGCGATTTTCTATTATTCTCAAACACCTATCAGAAGGCAGAGCAGTTTCTTCTTTCTACGAGAAAGCAGGTCATTTCCACATATTCAATAAGGAAACATTATCGCCTTGACAACCCCTCTAGAGAGCTATCTGCCATCCCTCTTCCTCGCTGCTGCCAAACTGTGTGTGCGTGTGCGCACTCATGTGCATGCCAGGGGCTGGGGAAGATGCCTGTAGGGTGTAAACTAGAAGGGGGCACTAACTCAGGGTTGAGTTAAAATGAAGTATTTGGCATTTGGAGGATTAGAAATGGGATTGGAAATGACATTAAAATCAGATAGCCTACGTGCATGACCCTGAGAGTGAATGGCTCCTACATTTTGTGCCCTTGGCGTCTTTCGTGCCTCCCTCTAGTCTTGGTTGTGTGCATACACGTGTGTGTGTGTGTGGGCGGGGGGGCAGGGGTGTTGGGTGGGTGAGACTCGCATAACTGGGTATTTCATTCTTGTTAAGCTCTTTATACTTAGGTTGGTTAGGGTTATTTGTTTTAGCATTTGAAGACCCCTGATCTAGTCACTTAACCTACCCACATTGGAGAGCAATATTGATATGAATATCCATACAGCTCTTTAAAATTGCAGCAAGTTTGCCCAAGGCCACACAGGAAGTTAACAACAGAAATGGGATCAGAACCAGCCTGCTTCTTAGTACCCTGCTTCCACAATACGCCCCACTGCCTACACACCCAGGGACAGACTGTTGACAGCCTTGACGGATGTGTGAACCAGCTGGAACCACAGGCCTGTGCACTAGTGTTTGTCAAAGCTGAAGTTTCAAGATGATTGCTCTTTCTACATGAAAGCTCACTTTTTTGTTTTACAGTCATTGTGAAATTCTTTTAAAAAATATGAAGATCGTTCACCTTTTCATTAAAAGGTGACCAGCAATATTTTATGTATCTCTCTCCAGGCTTATTTTCTAACATACAAACAAGATGTTATACATTCTTATTCTTATTATTTTTTAGAAGAAATAGGTTTATAACGCTGTACAATGTTATCCTTTTGTTTTCATTTAATGTATGATGCCATTTTCTCTGTTAAAATATGAGTTTATCTTATTATAATATAAATATTTTATTATAATTTAAATAATCCTTATCAGTGGAGACTTACGTTGTTTCCATTTTATCCTGTAACATTCTTTGTGTCATTTTCTTAGCATTTATGGAATTAGAATGGGTCCAAATCCATGATTTTTAAAAATACTTTTGAAAATTTTGTCAAATTGCCCTCCAGGGAGTTGTAAAATATGTGTTTCCACCCCAGTGTTGTGGAGCTGGCTGCCTTTTCATGGGATGAATGCTTTTCTGTTTGAGATGAGCCCACTCATTATAAATTTCTACTGCTGCCCTGTATCATTGGTTGCTTTTATTTCTAGAGCCATGAAACACTGAAATCAATTATAAATAATTTATTTTTTCAAATATTTATTGTGCACATAGCAAGTTTTAGAGATGATAGCAGAAAACATGAATGATACAGTCTTTGCCCTAAAAGATCTACATTTGTCAAACAGCAGTAAGTAATCGGAGACACTGTCTTTAATTCTCACAACAAACCAAGGAGGGTGGATACTTTGAATGTTCCCATTGTATAGATGAGGAAACTGAGGTGCATTACTTCAAGATCACATAACTTGTGGTGGAGTCGAGATTTCAATTCTGGCGGTCTGACTCCAGAACCTATGCTGTTAACCACTATGTTACAATGTCTAAAATATATACATAAATCTTCTAAAATTGGAAAAATAAATGTGGTAAGATTGTATCTGTAGATCTTGGTCAGAAATTGAAAGTGGAATGTAATTATACTGAAGCAAAAGATTCTTTACATGGTAATGGACAAACCCTGACTTGCCTATTGTCCATCCCCTGGCTCAGTGTAGGCACTGAACCTGTGGCTGTGGCCTCCTCAGATTTGCTAACATTTCATACCCCCGTGGCATGAGTTGACCACCAATTACTAATATGACTTCATGAGGGACAAGGGAGACAGTGGGCAACTATGTCCACTCACTTGCCTCCTAACCCTTTGTACATCCTGGCACTGCTTGACTGCTTGTTTGGGAGTCATCTGAGAAGAAAGACACCTTGAACTGAGACCGAGTCATTGGTCTTTCCAGGCTTTGAATCTGGAGTAGGAGTTTGGTTTGTCTCCGTTCACCCTTCCCGACAAAGGACAATCATATTTAAAATACTATAATAGTTCAAAAGGGAGGTGAGGTGATCAGAGATGATTCCACTCCACCTCCATTGGGAAGGGCCTTGATGGACAGAACCTCAGTTTGGAAAGTATGGGGAGAACACTGCAGGAACTATAACAGGAGGCATTGTACATAAAAACTGTGTGTGTGTGTGTGTGTGTGTGTGTGTTGTGGGTGTGTGTATGATAAAAAAATCGAGTTTGGCTAAAGGTACTGACATATGTATGGGGGATAGTGATAGAAAAGGATGAACAAGCAATTCAGGCTAGGTGCATTTACATTTCTCCAGAGCCTCAATTGCCAGGCTATGGAGTTTGATTTTGATTCCAGTGGTTGGAAAACCGTGGAAAGTTAATCTATTTAGCACAGCAATAAAAGTCCTCAATAAATGAATCTCAAAATTCCTATGTAAGTTCTCCACACACAGCTTCCCTACCAGCACATTTATACAATTCTCTGATATCTAAACATACCATACTACTATTTGCTCATTCTCCAACATGCCATGTCATTTTATACCCCCTTGTCTTTCCTTTGCTTCTCATGTTCTGGATTGTTCTGTAGCCCCCAACTCGTCTATTAAATCTTGTTTATGCTTAAAATCCCAGCCTAAGTACTACTTCCATGGTGTCCTTAACCCAAATCAGCAACTGTCCTTTTCCTCTCCCACAGCTGATTTGCTTCTGCCTTGCTTGGTTGATGTACGTGGAGCTATTATTGGGAGACTGACAACAGCAATTGCCAACTCAATTTTTTCTTTTATGCCGCTTCCCACACAGGGGTTGGAAAAACGAAGTACTCATTTCAGCAGCCTTCCTTCCAGGTACATGCGGTCACATGGTACAATTCCGACATGTATGTAGGGCATTTATAGGGAAGCTTATGCTTCCTTATAGAAGATACAGGCACCAGAGATTAGCTCTCTGCCTCTTGCTAGTGAGAAATGCTCACCTGTCTGAATTCAAATAACGGACTCAGAGACAGAATTATGGCGACAGTGAGACTTGTAATGTGGTCTTGCAAAAGCGGGTGTCCGGTGGAACAGGCTTACACGGAGCAGTGATCACAGGCTATTTATTCCTCGTGTGAAAGAATCCCTCCCCCGGTTCCTCATGGGCTGAGTACTATGGGGTTAACAGTTTCCCCCATACCTTTCCCAGGTCTTATTTTCTCCTATTGGGTTATTTTAAAAAATGGGAGGAGGCCTTTGCTAGTTGTCTTTACCTCCCTTTGTCTAGTTGTGGTGGGTGGATCTTCCTGGAAAACATGTTATTGGTCATGTACAGGATTCTTTGTTTTTATACCCTCTCCCCTCCTCCCTACATCCTCTTTGCCCTGGGAAAATTCAGTAACCAACTGGCCTCATACTGTCAGTTTTCTCTAAAACTTGACTATGCTGAAGGTGGATCACAGAGGCCTCTTTCCTACATTTCTCATTTCTGCTTTGAACATGGACATGATGCTCAGATATGTGGCAGCTACTTTGTAGCCGTGAGTTGGAAAGCACAAAGCCAGAAGGCACAAGCCAAGGGTGGCATAGCCAAGGGATGAAATGCTGTTGAAATACTGCATCTGACTGAGATTGCTCATCAACAGACTTCTTCCATGTGGGAAGTTAAAATTATTTATTGCATGAGCCTCTGTTATTGGAATTTTCTGTTTCTTGCTGATGAAGGCATTCATAATGGATACAGTTTACTTGCTTATCTTTACCAGCAGATTATTAATGTTTGGTTCAACATACTTTAAATTCTTGGATGGAATATTTTAAATATCTTCATCTTCTTATTTACTTTTTTTATTGCCTGAACTTTTAATAAATTCTGAATTGACTGAGTATGGTCTCATCCATCAATGTGATCAACTAAGAGGGAGAACAACATGTAAGCACTACTCAATGCTGTATTTTCTTTAAAGATAGTCTGTGAAACCCGTTTTTAGGTTTTTACATTTTTCCTTGTTATAGTATCTAATCTGGACAAAGCCGAATGCAATGTTAGTGAGCTAATTCCCACATTATTTGGATGAACTTTGGAAGAGAAGGCGTATCAGTCATTTGTTTTTGTAAGATATCACACAAGGAAGAGATAAACAACTGGCAGCAGTCAGGCAAATACAGCTGGACTTCTCATCATGTTTCACTATCACCCTTGCTTGGGCTGTTCCCCTGTAAATACAGCCAGGTAAGCATCTGCTTAAAGATCCACCCTGAAGTTATTTTCAGTAGTTCTGTCCCAATAAAGACTTTATCCATAATCCTAAGAATAGACAAACATGGTAATTAACCGTACCTTTGACACACCTCCCATTGGCCAATCAGGGTGATATGCAAATTAACTGCCAACCAAGATGGCGGCCTGCAGCCAGGCAGCTGAAGCCAACAGGATGCTTGTTTGCTCCAGTGAAGGAGGAAGCCAAGGTTCCCCACCTGCCACTACTGGGGTCTGATCTTGCACTCTAAGCAACTATGTTGCAATTATAGAAGCTAAACAATCCCCATGCTTTCAGCCAGCCAGCCGAGCTGGAGTTGTAAAAGTGTTTTAATTACAGAAGCCAAACAAACCAAGGTCTCAGATTTGGAGCCGAGCATCAGAGCTAAACCTGGCTCTCAGCTCCAGTGACAGCCATAGAAGGTAAATAAAACCCAGAATAAAAAAACAAAGAAAAATGGAGAGGTTGGGAGCTTCAGTCGCCCGCCAGCCTGAAAACGGCCCTCAGCCCCTCACCCAGGCTGGCCAGGCACCCCAGTGGGGACCCCCATCCTGAAGGGGGTGTGACCAGCTGCAAGCAGCCATCATCCCCTCATCCAAGCTGGCCAGGCACCCAAGCGGGACCCCCACCCTAATCTAGGACACCCTTCAGGGCAAACCAGCCAGCCCCCATGCATGCACCACACCTCTATCCTATATAGTAAAAGGGTAATATGCCTCCCAGCACCAGGATCAGTGTAGCTGTGAGGCCTCCTGGCACCGGGATCAGCTGAGCAGTGAGGCCTCACTGCCCCGGTGTCAAGTGTAGCCTCGAGGCCTCCCAACACTGGGATCAGCAGAGCCATGAGGCCTCTGGGCGCAGTGCCCAAATCCCCTGATCACCCTGAGGCTCTGTGTGTGACAGGGGGCGGGGCCACAACCTCTCTATCTGCCCAGCTCTGTTCATGACAGGGGAAGGCGCCCCAACTCCCTGATCAGCCCTGCTCTGTGCCTGGTAGTGGGGAGTTCCCCAACCCCCTGATTGGCCCTGCTCTGTCTGTGACAGGGTGGAGTCGCAATCTCCCCATCAGCCCAGCCCTGAGTGTGACAGGGGGGAGTGCCCCAAACCCCTGATCGGCCCTGCTCTGTGGGTGACAGGGGGCAGCACCCCAACCCCCTTATCGGCCCTTCTCTGTTTGTGACAGGGGGCAGTGCCCCAACCCCCTGATGGGACCTGCTCTGTGTGTGACATGGGTGGTGTCCTAACTGCCCTATCGGCTCTACTCTGTGTGTGACAGGGGGGTGCTCCCCAAACCCCTGATCGGCCCTGCTCTGTGGGTGAGGTGTTAACTACACAACACCCTGATCGGCCCTGCTCTGACAGGGTACAGAGCCCCAACCCCCCTGATGGGCCCTGCTCTGGGCGTGACAGGGGGTGGTGCCACAATCCCCCAATGGGCCCTAACCTGAATGTAACTGGTGGTGGCATCGCAACCTCCCGATCCGCCCTGCTCTGTGCATGACAGGGGGCGGCGCCCCAACTCCCTAATCGACCCTGCTCTGACCCCGACCAGGGGCTGCACTCTGCCCCTGGGCCTGCCCTCTGCCACCCGGGAGCGGGCCTAAGCCAGCAGGTCGTTATCTCCCAGGGGACCCAGACTATGAGAGGGCACAAGTGGGGCTGAGGGACACCCCCGCTGCCAGTGCACAAATTTTTGTGCACCAGGCCTCTAGTTAGTAAATAATTGCTATGGCTGAATGGGAGGATTCAAAGCACTTACAGTCTCTGGAATTTATCTGTAGAAGTCAGTGATCAAATATCAAATGGTGCAACTGTCCAATATGTTTTCTAACTTTGAGTAGTAGCATTAAAAATAGCTAGTCTTGCCCGGCCAGTGTGCTCAGTGGTTGAGGATTGTCCCATGTGCCAAAAGGTCATCTCAGTTCCTGGTCAGAGCATATGCCTGAGTTGTGGACTCGACCCCCAGTGGGGGGCATGTAGGAGGCAGCTGATCAATGTTTCTCATTGAAGTTTCTATCTCTCCTTTTCTCGTCCTCTCTCAAAAATCAATAAAACATATGTTTGAAAATATACAGTCTTTAAGAAGGTAGACATAACATTATTTCCACAGAGGTTTCCCCCTTTATTTTCTAGGTATATGCAAAAATCAATGGTATAAGGTCAGTCAGTATACATTAATCTGCTTAGAATGACCATCTAATTTTTTAACAATTCCTTAAGTATAGGATTTAAAGCAACACTTGCTATTGAATTAATGCAATGCTGCTGCTCTTATATATAATAAGTATGAAATCTATACCAAAAACTAATGTTGCCTAGAAATGTTTACTGAGAAAACATTTCTCTGATAAATGTGTTTGGAACTTAAGTAGTTTCTCAACTAGAATGAGAATGCCCTGGGGGGAATGTATCCAGCATTTTAAATGACAAAGAACATCTCATTGCCAGGCATATTTCTCTTTGCTTAACAAATAGCATACTTATGTGTCTATCTTTCACAGGAAGACAAAAGCTCTCTGAGTCAATTAGCTTTAAGACCTCACAGGTAAGAAAATCAAACCTAATTGAAATGCATTATGGCAATTCCATGACTGCTTATCTTGTCAGCATTAACTAGGATCTAACTGCTTGTTCTCCTAAAGGGCAGTGCACATTCGTGAATATGCAATGAAGCATCTAACAAAAAATCAGTGTGTCCTTGGGCATCACTGTGATTTCTCAGTGACAGTGAGGACAGGAAGATGAAGATTCACTATAGTAACACTTCATAACAATAAAACACAGATGAAAAGGGTATCTTCAGCATTGATGTTAGATCCTTACATCTGATAGACACAAGTTTTTGAGCGAATACAATATTGACAAGAGGCTCTTCTGAAATAATATTTTTATGAGACATTATTATGAATTGATAGGTGCCTACAAACTATGATACACTCATCTTCATTTTGTTTGGATTTCATGTCAGAAGTTCAGTAACCATGTTCCAAAATGTGAAATTTTTCAGGTCAATGGGGGCAAAAAGATACATATGTACTACTAAAGGGTATCCCAAAATTCACGCAAGAATTTTGATAGAAAACACAGGTTTATAATTAAAAATTGTAAGTTTTTTTATTGATTCATACAGTATACAGTGTAGGGTTACGTATGGAATAGCATATCAGGTAAATGGCCTCCACGGTACAAAAAACTGGTTTATCATGTCGCGAAAGTGAGCACCATTAACTGTTATTGCCTGAGTAGCCGCATTTCAGTCATGGAAAATTTCAACAAAAGAGCGCGTATGTGCCAGCAAAGCTTTGGAGGCCATTTACCTGATATGCTATTTCATACATAACCTCTACTGCATAGTTTATGAATCAATAAAAAATTTACAATTTTTAATTATAAACGTGTTTTCTATCAAAAGTACTTCTTGGGTGAATTTTGGGACACCCTCTATTTGTAATACTTCAAACAATAAAATAAAATTTAAGAAAATAAAAAAGAGAAAATGAATATAGATATTATATTCATAGTCTGAAAGATTAAGTTGAAGTATTCATTTTCGAATAATCTTTGGTGGTTTTGGGGGGAGGAAAACACCCCTGCCAACAAAATGCTCAAAAATAAATGCTATAGCTGTTAAATAGGTGCTCCCAATCAAACAATACTGTTAGATAGAGGTTGACTTACATGCAAAACACAGCAGAAATCTTAGCCTGTCAACCTGGGCAATTCTGGTCTCCAAGTCACTTTCCTTGCCTATTTCCAGATAATTGAAACAAATGTAGCTTGTACTGGATATTTAGGAGTATTAAGAGTAATACAAGCATTTATTGCACCCTTTGCATACACTAGTTCACTGACTTTCCCCTACCCCCATGCAGCAGGTTCCATTACCATGTCCACTCTGCCAATGAGGAAATTACAGAAGAAGAGCAGAGAGGTCAAAGACTTGCACAAGGTCAGATAGCTGTAATCAGTGAACATAAGACCCAACTCTAGTGCCAGAGCATTAGCCATTACATTGCCCTGTGAAGGAGAGACTTTGCCTGATTCAAAAGCTGCAAATAAAGCAAAATTTTAATGGTTTCATTTAGCATTTACTAATATTTACATCAAGATTTTCTTGTTTTTAAGACATTACTTCATTTTAACATTTTAGCTTACTTTACTTCAGTCAAGAACCTTTAAGATGCATTGTTCAAATGCTAGGGATTGTCAAAAAGATCTCTTTGTCTTTCTACTGTGTTTCAAGACAGTTTAAAATTCTGCTTTTTCTCTTCACCAGTTGACCTTCTTGACACCTTTCTTCTCTTCTTCTTTCCAATTAAGGAAGCCACAAAATCCCAGAGGTGTCAGATTAAAAGAGGAGCTCATAGTACTGTTAGATGTTGTTCTAAGTGTCAATACAATGGCACAAGAGACCAGGCAGTAGAGCGGGTGAAAGAAACATTTCAGTAATGCATAAAGCATCACCACGGGCACCCACATTACCCTCCAAAGGCAAGCATTACAGGTACATCAATGTAAGTTTTCCAGAACATGAAAGTTTTCATGAAACATTAACACTGACTTACTACTCCAGATGGACTCCTTATGAAAGTGAGTGATTCTCTAAGGTGCTGTAAAAAAAGGGAGAAGGAAAAATCTATAGGCCAACTCCATTTAGTCCCCCTAAGAGTAGGTTTATTTTGCTGCTGTGTGATCACCTCTAATAATATTGCACCACTTTTAGAAAGGATGGATATGATTTCCCTAACCAACATCTCCCATCTGATAATGTGCAATGACAACTATTAATGACAAGAAAAAAATAAGCTTTCTTTTCCCTTGGCAATCTGTCACAATGAACTCAGATAGTAGCTTGAGAATCAATTCAGTGTGTTTTCTGTCAGAAGGATATTATCTTCGGGGGGAAGAGAAACATGCCCTTCAGAAAAGTGCTCTTCTTATAGATAAAACTAAATGAGTTTTGCATTATTATTGCTGATGTGCTTCCATTTTCATAAATCATGGACAGATTTAAAATTTAACTGAATAGCCCCAACTGGTTTGTCTTAGTGGATAGAGGGTCAGCCTGCGGACTGAAGGGTCCCAGGTTAGTTTCTGGTCAAGGGCGTGTACCTTGGTTGCAGGTACATCCCCAGTAGGGGGTGTGCAGGAGGCAGCTGAATCAATGTTTCTCTTATAGATGTTTCTAGCTCTCTATCCCTCTCCTTCTCCCATCCTCTCTGTAAAAAATCAATTTTATATACATATATATATATATATATATATATATATATATATATAATGTATATAAAAGAAATTTAACTGAATAGAGTCAGCAATAAGAAAATTACACCCTCTCCCTTTCTGGTTCTTTAAAATCAACCTCTAGTTTAATTACTTGATTGTTTAGACCAGTGGTCGGCAAAATCATTAGTCAACAGAACCAAATATCAATAGTACGATTGAAATGTCGTTTGAGAGCCAAATTTTTTAAAATTAAACTATATAGGTAGGTACATTGTTATTAACTTAATTAGGGTACTCCTAAGGCTTAAGAAGAGCCACACTCAAGGGGCCAAAGAGCCACATGTGGCTCGCAAGCCACAGTTTGCTGATCCCGGGTTAGACCATCTTTTAATCTGAAAAATCAGTGTTTGGGTAGCAAATTAATTTTAAGTTGTAGCATCTGGGAGAGAGAATTTTGGTACATTTTTTGAGATCATTTGTTGCACTTTGGATTGTCTCAGAATCATGATTGAGAACCACTGCTTTTGCCAACACTTCTTTTGCTATGATATGTGATGCCCTAGCTGTTTAATATATGCAGCAGGAACTGAGCTCTTCATCTTTTTGCCTAAGCACACAATTCCATCATCCTGTTCATGGAACTGGCTAATGAGCTGCCATCTTCTTGACGTATTTTCTTTCCACAATGTACAAAACCCCCTTAGGATGAAATGAAAACTAAACCCTCTTGACAAAGCCTTCTAGGGGACAAAGGATAATTTTGCTATTGACCCATCACAAGTCCTTTGGGAAATCTTCTGAAAACTCTGCTTGTCTCAAGGCAGACATTTTACTTTCTTGTCAAAACAGAACTTAAACCTACTAGAAATCTCTCTGTCAAAATCCAGCTCCTGTCTCCTTTGAACTTATCAAACTTTTAAATCCCATGGATATTTTGTTTCTTCAACTTTGAAAAGTAAAAAAATTACACTTCCAAGCATCATGGAGTAAATGGGACGGATTCACTCTCCTACCTGAAACAAATAAAAAACCAGACAAAATCTATGCAACAATGGTTTGCGGACATTGGACAACAGGTAACATAGGACAATGATCCCTGAGAGAAGGAATCCAGTAGGGCAGTGGTTCTCCACCTTCCTAATGCCGCGACCCTTTAATACAGTTCCTCATGTTGTGATGTCCCCAAACCATAAAATTATTTTCGTTGCTACTTCATAGCTGTAATTTTGCTACTGTTATGAATCATAATGTAAATATCTGACATGCAGGATGTATTTTCATTGTTACAAATTGAACATAATTAAAGCATAGTGATTAATCACAAAAACAATATGTAATTATATATGTTTTCTCCGATGGTCTTAGGAGACCCCTGTGAAAGGTTCATTCGACCTCCAAAGGGGTCGCGACCCACAGGTGGAGAACTGCGGCAGTAAGGGGGCGGCTCACCAGTATCTCAGCTTGTTGACTGGGGAGAGGAGAACCTGAATGGCGCCCAGAGGAATCTCTGAGTTTAGAATTCAGAAAGGCCAAGGAGGTTAGACTTTGGGAGGAGGGGGAGGCACAAACACTTGATCCATACCATTATTCTCCCCTTTCCACATGCTGGCCAGACCTTACTCCTGAAGCCAGTGCTTTCCTATCAAGACTGTCTCCAGCAAGTGGCAATTAGGCATAAAATATGCCCACATGGATAGCCTACCTCCCCGCCCCTCCCCCTGTCAAGTGGTGAGTAGGGTAAGGAGGTTTTTTCCTTGTTTTGTATGTACTTCCATTTTTTTGACTTGATAAGTTGCTGACTCATAGACTAAGATTCTACTGCTTGAAGCTCAGCAGTTGCCAACAGTGAGGTCTCTAACCTGTATGTGGCAACCCATGCTAGGTCTGAACAGTGGGGTGACAGGCTCTGGGAGTGGAGGAAGAAGTCTCAGTTTTGCCTTTGGGACTCACAGTGCTCCAGTGGTGCCCTCAAGACATAAAAACCACAGTGGGTCGGATTTGGCCTGCAGGCTATAGTTTGATGGCCCCTGACTTAGATTAAACACTACTCTGATCCCAACTAATAAAGTCTTGAAGGAATCGACAAAGTCTTTAACACAAGTCTCTAGAGAACCGAACTGTTTGTAAGTTAACTACTTGGGAATTTAACAAAGAAACTTAAAGCTTAAAATATGTAAGGAATACAAAAATACCCAGCACCCACACAGTTAAAGTTCCCAAAGTCCAGAACAAATAAAAAACCAGACAAAATATATGATTTTATTTTTTTGCAATCAATAAAAAAAATTTCCAGGCATACAAAGAGGCAGAAAATGTAATCCATATTGCAGAGAAAAATTAAAAAAGAAAAAGACAAAGGAATGACAGATATAGACTTAATACACAAAGAAATTAAAGGAGTTATTACAATGATATTACAAATGCTCAAGAAGACAAGGTATGAGCATTTTAAGAAGAGATACTGAAGATATGAAAAAAGACCCAAGTTTCACTACTAGAGATAAAAATTATATTATCTAGGATAGAAAATACAGTGGATGGGATTGACAGCTGATTAGATGAGAGAGAAGAGTAGACTAGAGCATTTAAAGACATAGCAATAGAAATTATCCCAAATAAAACACATGGAGAAAAATGAGAGGAAAAAAATGAACAGAGCCTCAGTTGGTTGTGGGACAATGTCAAATGGCCTACTATATATATATATATACTAGAGGCCCAGCATCAGGGTACCACTGGGTCCCTTCTCTTGGACAGCATCGGGGGACCGCTGGGTCCCTTCTCTTGGACAGCATCGGGGGGCCGCTGGGTGCCTTCTCTTGGACAGCATTGGGGGACCGCTGGGTGCCTTCTCTTGGACAGCATCGGGGGACCGCTGGGTCACTTCTCTTGGACAGCATCGGGGGACCGCTGGGTCCCTTCTCTTGGAAAGCATGGGGGACCGCTGGGTCACTTCTCTTGGACAGCATCAGGGGACCGCTGGGTAACTTCTCTTGAACAGCATCGGGGGACCGCTGGGTAACTTCTCTTGGACAGCATCGGGGGACCGCTGGGTCACTTCTCTTGGACAGCATCAGGGGACCGCTGGGTCACTTCTCTTGGACAGCATCGGGGGACCGCTGGGTCACTTCTCTTGGACAGCATCGGGGGACCGCTGGGTGCCTTCTCTTGGACAGCATCGGGGGACCGCTGGGTCCCTTCTCTTGGAAAGCATCGGGGGACCGCTGGGTCACTTCTCTGGGACAGCATCGGGGGACCGCTGGGTCCCTTCTCTTGGAAAGCATCGGGGGGCCGCTGGGTGGCTTCTCTTGGACAGCATCGGGGGACCGCTGGGTGCCTTCTCTTGGACAGCATCGGGGGACCGCTGGGTGCCTTCTCTTGGACAGCATCGGGGGACCGCTGGGTCACTTCTCTTGGACAGCATTGGGGGACCACTGGGTGCCTTCTCTTGGACAGCATCGGGGGACCGCTGGGTCACTTCTCTTGGACAGCATCGGGGGACCGCTGGGTGCCTTCCCTTGGACAGCATCGGGGGACCGCTGGGTCACTTCTCTTGGACAGCATCAGGGGACCGCTGGGTGCCTTATCTTGGACAGCATCGGGGGACAACTGGGTCCCTTCTCTTGGACAGCATCAGGGGACCGCTGGGTGTCTTATCTTGGACAGCATCGGGGGACAACTGGGTCCCTAGTCTTGGACAGCATCGGAGGACCGCTGGGTGCCTTCTCTTGGAGAGTATCGGGGGACCGCTGGGTCACTTCTCTTGGACAGCATGGGGGGACCACCTGGTCTCCTCTCTTGAACAGCGTCGGGGTACCGCTGGGTCTCGGCCTCCTGGAATTTGTCCGGGAATCGCTGGCTCTTGGCCACTCGGACTGTGTCGGGTCAGCCTGGAGCGCAGCCACCCCGACTGCAGTGGAGAAGTTCCGTGGCTCAAACTGCTGGGCAGCGTTCTTCAGCGAACCTTGACCCATAGTTGGCGGTGATAGGGAGCCAAGTTCATGATCATCTTGGACACATCCTTTCAGCCCTTCAGGACTGGGCTGGGGTAGCTGTCCTGAAATCAGGGTGGTAGGCTGGTGAAATCGTGGATATGTTTGCCACCAGGTCGGGTGGGGGAGTGGTCACCTTCGACCCCGGGCCATCTAGGGGAATGGAAGGCTGTTCAGTCTTGTCACTCACTGACTGACCCACCAACTGGCTGGAGAAAATGCTCCTGGCTTCATGGGAGGGGTAGGGCCTTGCCTGCATGGTGCGGCCCGGCATCTTGGTCTGCGTCATTCTTCGGATCCAGTATGTCCCCAGCACTCTGTAGAATGTTCCCCTGTGTCACGGGTCCTCCATGACCTCTTCCATTGTCGGCTTCTTGTTAGGGTCCACAGTCAGTAACCTGTTTAAAAAACTTTTGCATTGCCCGCTCAGAAAGTGTGGCACCTCGAACTTCCCTGCCAGGATCTTCTCCGTCTGTCCTACAAAGTTGGCCCACGGAACAGAAGGGAACCTTTCCCATCACCATCTTGTACTGGGTCGCCCCCAAGCTCCAGACTTGGGCTTTGCAGCCGTACTAGTCTTGTTTCTTCAAGATCTCAGGGGCCATGTAGTAGATGGTGCTGAAGAAGGTGCTCAGTTTTTGGCCCTTCGCTTTCTTGCTGAAACCAAAGTCGGGCAGTTTGATGCTCCTGTTGGTGTCTAAAACAATGTTGGCGGGCTTCAGGTCCCCGTGGGCGATGCCCCTGTGGTGGCAGTACTGGAGCGCGGACACCTTCTGCCAGAACGCAGCGTGCGAATCTCCCTCTGTCAGGCTGCCCTAGGTTACCCAGTGCTCCCCTCATGTGCTGCATCACCAGGTAAAACTTTTCCTGGGTGGCAATCACCTCAAATAATGTCGTTTAAGCTCTCAAGACAATGGGCTTGTTGAGGGAACTCAGGAAAGCCCTTCCAAATAATAGCTTTTATAACCACCTCGGTGGCAGTTGGCATGTGCTGGGCTAAGTTCCCCGTGGCACAGGCTCCCTTGTTGATGGTTCGCTGGAGCACATAATCACCAATGAAGCGCACATGAATGATGTGAGGGCTTGAAAAGTGAGGTGAGGAGGTTGCCAAGTCGGGGAACCGCTGGTTCAACTTCTCATGGTCAGCATCAGGGGACAGCTGGGTCCCCTTCTCTTGGCAAGCATTGGGGTCAGCTGGGTGCCTTCTCTTGGACAGCATCGGGGGACCGCTGGGTCCTTCTCTTTGACAGCATCGGGGGACCGCTGGGTGCCTTCTCTTGGACAGCATCGGGGGACCGCTGGGTGCCTTTTCTTGACAGCATCGGGGGACCGCTGGGTGCCTTCTCTTGGACAGCATCGGGGGACCGCTGGGTGCCTTCTCTTGGACAGCATCGGGGGACCGCTGGGTGCCTTCTCTTGGAGAGCATCGGGGACCGCTGGGTGCCTTCTCTTGGACAGCATCGCGGGACCGCTGGGTGCCTTCTCTTGGACAGCATCGGGGGACCGCTGGGTGCCTTCTCTTGGACAGCATCGGGGGACCGCTGGGTGCCTTCTCTTGGAGAGCATCGGGGACCGCTGGGTGCCTTCTCTTGGACAGCATCGGGGGACCGCTGGGTGCCTTCTCTTGGACAGCATCGCGGGACCGCTGGGTCACTTCTCTTGGAGAGCATCGGGGGTCTGCTGGGTCACTTCTCTTGGACAGCATCGGGGGACCGCTGGGTCACTTCTCTTGGACAGCATGGGGGGACCACCTGGTCTCCTCTCTTGAACAGCGTCGGGGTACCGCTGGGTCTCGGCCTCCTGGAATTTGTCCGGGAATCGCTGGCTCTTGGCCACTCGGACTGTGTCGGGTCAGCCTGGAGCGCAGCCACCCCGACTGCAGTGGAGAAGTTCCGTGGCTCAAACTGCTGGGCAGCGTTCTTCAGCGAACCTTGACCCATAGTTGGCGGTGATAGGGAGCCAAGTTCATGATCATCTTGGACATATCCTTTCAGCCCTTCAGGACTGGGCTGGGGTAGCTGTCCTGAAATCAGGGTGGTAGGCTGGTGAAATCGTGGATATGTTTGCCACCAGGTCGGGTGGGGGAGTGGTCACCTTCGACCCCGGGCCATCTAGGGGAATGGAAGGCTGTTCAGTCTTGTCACTCACTGACTGACCCACCAACTGGCTGGAGAAAATGCTCCTGGCTTCATGGGAGGGGTAGGGCCTTGCCTGCATGGTGCGGCCCGGCATCTTGGTCTGCGTCATTCTTCGGATCCAGTATGTCCCCAGCACTCTGTAGAATGTTCCCCTGTGTCACGGGTCCTCCATGACCTCTTCCATTGTCGGCTTCTTGTTAGGGTCCACAGTCAGTAACCTGTTTAAAAAACTTTTGCATTGCCCGCTCAGAAAGTGTGGCACCTCGAACTTCCCTGCCAGGATCTTCTCCGTCTGTCCTACAAAGTTGGCCCACGGAACAGAAGGGAACCTTTCCCATCACCATCTTGTACTGGGTCACCCCCAAGCTCCAGACTTGGGCTTTGCAGCCGTACTAGTCTTGTTTCTTCAAGATCTCAGGGGCCATGTAGTAGATGGTGCTGAAGAAGGTGCTCAGTTTTTGGCCCTTCGCTTTCTTGCTGAAACCAAAGTCGGGCAGTTTGATGCTCCTGTTGGTGTCTAAAACAATGTTGGCGGGCTTCAGGTCCCCGTGGGCGATGCCCCTGTGGTGGCAGTACTGGAGCGCGGACACCTTCTGCCAGAACGCAGCGTGCGAATCTCCCTCTGTCAGGCTGCCCTAGGTTACCCAGTGCTCCCCTCATGTGCTGCATCACCAGGTAAAACTTTTCCTGGGTGGCAATCACCTCAAATAATGTCGTTTAAGCTCTCAAGACAATGGGCTTGTTGAGGGAACTCAGGAAAGCCCTTCCAAATAATAGCTTTTATAACCACCTCGGTGGCAGTTGGCATGTGCTGGGCTAAGTTCCCCGTGGCACAGGCTCCCTTGTTGATGGTTCGCTGGAGCACATAATCACCAATGAAGCGCACATGAATGATGTGAGGGCTTGAAAAGTGAGGTGAGGAGGTTGCCAAGTCGGGGAACCGCTGGTTCAACTTCTCATGGTCAGCATCAGGGGACAGCTGGGTCCCCTTCTCTTGGCAAGCATTGGGGTCAGCTGGGTGCCTTCTCTTGGACAGCATCGGGGGACCGCTGGGTGCCTTCTTTTGGACAGCATCGGGGGACCGCTGGGTCACTTCTCTTGGAGAGTATCTGGGGACCGCTGGGTGCCTTCTCTTGGAGAGCATCGGGGGACCGCTGGTTGCCTTCTCTTGGACAGCATCGGGGGACCGCTGGGTCACTTCTCTTGGACAGCATCGGGGGACCGCTGGTTCACTTCTCTTGGACAGCATCAGGGGACCGCTGGGTCACTTCTCTTGGACAGCATCGGGGGACCGCTTGGGGCCTTCTCTTGGACAGCATCGGGGGAACGCTGGGTCACTTCTCTTGGACAGCATCGGGGGACCGCTGGGTGCCTTCCCTTGGACAGCATCGGGGGGCCGCTGGGTCACTTCTCTTGGACAGCATCGGGGGACCGCTGGGTGCCTTCTCTTGGACAGCATCGGGGGACCGCTGGGTCACTTCTCTTGGACAGCATCGGGGGACCGCTGGGTCACTTCTCTTGGACAGCATCGGAGGACCGCTGGGTCACTTCTCTTGGACAGCATGGGGGGACCACTGGGTCTCCTCTCTTGAACAGCGTCGGGGTACCGCTGGGTCTCGGCCTCCTGGAATTTGTCCGGGAATCGCTGGCTCTTGGCTACTCGGACTGTGTAGGGTCAGCCTGGAGCGCAGCCACCCCGACTGCAGTGGAGAAGTTCCGTGGCTCAAACTGCTGGGCAGCGTTCTTCAGCGAACCTTGACCCATAGTTGGCGGTGATAGGGAGCCAAGTTCATGATCATCTTGGACATATCCTTTCAGCCCTTCAGGACTGGGCTGGGGTAGCTGTCCTGAAATCAGGGTGGTAGGCTGGTGAAATCGTGGATATGTTTGCCACCAGGTCGGGTGGGGGAGTGGTCACCTTCGACCCAGGGCCATCTAGGGGAATGGAAGGCTATTCAGTCTTGTCACTCACTGACTGACCCACCAACTGGCTGGAGAAAATGCTCCTGGCTTCATGGGAGGGGTAGGGCCTTGCCTGCATGGTGCGGCCCGGCATCTTGGTCTGCGTCATTCTTCGGATCCAGTATGTCCCCAGCACTCTGTCGATTGTTCCCCTGTGTCACGGGTCCTCCATGACCTCTTCCATTGTCGGCTTCTTGTTAGGGTCCACAGTCAGTAACCTGTTTAAAAAACTTTTGCATTGCCCGCTCAGAAAGTGTGGCACCTCGAACTTCCCTGCCAGGATCTTCTCCGTCTGTCCTACAAAGTTGGCCCACGGAACAGAAGGGAACCTTTCCCATCACCATCTTGTACTGGGTCGCCCCCAAGCTCCAGACTTGGGCTTTGCAGCCGTACTAGTCTTGTTTCTTCAAGATCTCAGGGGCCATGTAGTAGATGGTGCTGAAGAAGGTGCTCAGTTTTTGGCCCTTCGCTTTCTTGCTGAAACCAAAGTCGGGCAGTTTGATGCTCCTGTTGGTGTCTAAAACAATGTTGGCGGGCTTCAGGTCCCCGTGGGCGATGCCCCTGTGGTGGCAGTACTGGAGCGCAGACACCTTCTGCCAGAACGCAGCGTGCGAATCTCCCTCTGTCAGGCTGCCCTAGGTTACCCAGTGCTCCCCTCACGTGCTGCATCACCAGGTAAAACTTTTCCTGGGTGGCAATCACCTCAAATAATGTCGTTTAAGCTCTCAAGACAATGGGCTTATTGAGGGAACTCAGGAAAGCCCTTCCAAATAATAGCTTTTATAACCACCTCGGTGGCAGTTGGCATGTGCTGGGCTAAGTTCCCCGTGGCCCAGGCTCCCTTGTTGATGGTTCACTGGAGCACATAATCACCAATGAAGCGCACATGAATGATGTGAGGGCTTGAAAAGTGAGGTGAGGAGGTTGCCAAGTCAGGGAACCGCTGGTTCGACTTCTCATGGTCAGCTTCAGGGGACAGCTGGGTCCCCTTCTCTTGGCAAGCATTGGGGTCAGCTGGGTGCCTTCTCTTGGACAGCATCGGGGGAAAGCTGGGTGCCTTCTCTTGGAGAGCATCGGGGGACCGCTGGGTGCCTTCTCTTGGACAGCATCGCGGGACCGCTGGGTCACTTCTCTTGGACAGCATCGGGGGAACGCTGGGTGCCTTCTCTTGGAGAGCATCGGGGGACCGCTGGGTGCCTTCTCTTGGACAGCATCGCGGGACCGCTGGGTCACTTCTCTGGGACAGCATCGGGGGAAAGCTGGGTGCCTTCTCTTGGAGAGCATCGGGAGACCGCTGGGTGCCTTCTCTTGGACAGCATCGGGGGGCCGCTGGGTCACTTCTCTTGGACAGCATCGGGGGACCGCTGGGTGCCTTCTCTTGGAGAGCATTGGGGGACCGCTGGGTCCCTTCTCTTGGACAGCATCGGGGGAACGCTGGGTCCCTTCTCTTTGACAGCATCGGGGGACCGCTGGGTGCCTTCTCTTGGACAGCATCGGGGGACCGCTGGGTGCCTTCTCTTGGACAGCATCGGGGGACCGCTGGGTCACTTCTCTTGGAGAGTATCTGGGGACCGCTGGGTGCCTTCTCTTGGAGAGCATCGGGGGACCGCTGGGTGCCTTCTCTTGGACAGCATCGGGGGACCGCTGGGTCACTTCTCTTGGACAGCATCGGGGGACCGCTGGGTCATTTCTCTTGGACAGCATCAGGGGACCGCTGGGTCACTTCTCTTGGACAGCATCGGGGGACCGCTTGGGGCCTTCTCTTGGACAGCATCGGGGGAACGCTGGGTCACTTCTCTTGGACAGCATCGGGGGACCGCTGGGTGCCTTCCCTTGGACAGCATCGGGGGGCCGCTGCGTCACTTCTCTTGGACAGCATCGGGGGACCGCTGGGTGCCTTCTCTTGGACAGCATCGGGGGACCGCTGCGTCACTTCTCTTGGACAGCATCGGGGGACCGCTGGGTCACTTCTCTTGGACAGCATCGGAGGACCGCTGGGTCACTTCTCTTGGACAGCATGGGGGGACCACTGGGTCTCCTCTCTTGAACAGCGTCGGGGTACCGCTGGGTCTCGGCCTCCTGGAATTTGTCCGGGAATCGCTGGCTCTTGGCTACTCGGACTGTGTAGGGTCAGCCTGGAGCGCAGCCACCCCGACTGCAGTGGAGAAGTTCCGTGGCTCAAACTGCTGGGCAGCGTTCTTCAGCGAACCTTGACCCATAGTTGGCGGTGATAGGGAGCCAAGTTCATGATCATCTTGGACATATCCTTTCAGCCCTTCAGGACTGGGCTGGGGTAGCTGTCCTGAAATCAGGGTGGTAGGCTGGTGAAATCGTGGATATGTTTGCCACCAGGTCGGGTGGGGGAGTGGTCACCTTCGACCCCGGGCCATCTAGGGGAATGGAAGGCTATTCAGTCTTGTCACTCACTGACTGACCCACCAACTGGCTGGAGAAAATGCTCCTGGCTTCATGGGAGGGGTAGGGCCTTGCCTGCATGGTGCGGCCCGGCATCTTGGTCTGCGTCATTCTTCGGATCCAGTATGTCCCCAGCACTCTGTCGATTGTTCCCCTGTGTCACGGGTCCTCCATGACCTCTTCCATTGTCGGCTTCTTGTTAGGGTCCACAGTCAGTAACCTGTTTAAAAAACTTTTGCATTGCCCGCTCAGAAAGTGTGGCACCTCGAACTTCCCTGCCAGGATCTTCTCCGTCTGTCCTACAAAGTTGGCCCACGGAACAGAAGGGAACCTTTCCCATCACCATCTTGTACTGGGTCGCCCCCAAGCTCCAGACTTGGGCTTTGCAGCCGTACTAGTCTTGTTTCTTCAAGATCTCAGGGGCCATGTAGTAGATGGTGCTGAAGAAGGTGCTCAGTTTTTGGCCCTTCGCTTTCTTGCTGAAACCAAAGTCGGGCAGTTTGATGCTCCTGTTGGTGTCTAAAACAATGTTGGCGGGCTTCAGGTCCCCGTGGGCGATGCCCCTGTGGTGGCAGTACTGGAGCGCGGACACCTTCTGCCAGAACGCAGCGTGCGAATCTCCCTCTGTCAGGCTGCCCTAGGTTACCCAGTGCTCCCCTCATGTGCTGCATCACCAGGTAAAACTTTTCCTGGGTGGCAATCACCTCAAATAATGTCGTTTAAGCTCTCAAGACAATGGGCTTGTTGAGGGAACTCAGGAAAGCCCTTCCAAATAATAGCTTTTATAACCACCTCGGTGGCAGTTGGCATGTGCTGGGCTAAGTTCCCCATGGCCCAGGCTCCCTTGTTGATGGTTCACTGGAGCACATAATCACCAATGAAGCGCACATGAATGATGTGAGGGCTTGAAAAGTGAGGTGAGGAGGTTGCCAAGTCAGAGAACCGCTGGTTCGACTTCCCATGGTCAGCATCAGGGGACAGCTGGGTCCCCTTCTCTTGGCAAGCATTGGGGTCAGCTGGGTGCCTTCTCTTGGACAGCATCGGGGGACCGCTGGGTGCCTTCTCTTGGAGAGCATCGGGGGACCGCTGGGTGCCTTCTCTTGGACAGCATCGCGGGACCGCTGGGTCACTTCTCTTGGTGAGTATCTGGGGACCGCTGGGTCGCCTTCTCTTGAACAGAGTCGGGGCACCGCTAGGTCGCCTTCTCTTGAACAGAGTCGGGGCACTGCTGGGTCGCCTTCTCTTGGACCCTGTCAAGGGATCACTGGGTCGTGGTCTCCCAAACTTTGTCGGAGGACGCCTGGAGTGCAGTCACCTGGACTGCAGCGGAGACGTTCCATGGATTGGCCTGATGGACAGCATTCTTCAGCGAACCTTGTGCCTGGAGTTGGCGGTGATAGTGAGCCAAGTTCATGATCATCTTGGGCACTCCCTTTCAGCCGTTTCCATACTTCCATCATTGGCTGCACAAAGTACTCTCACCTGGCATACCCAGCGTTTTTTTCTGGAACCGCTGTCCCCGCAGCTGGGGTTGTGTCCAACCTCTGGCTCAGCTCCCATACCAAGTTCCCCGCCTTCTTGGAGCTCTGCAACAGCACCTTCGAGTTAACTGTGGCCCCGCCTTGACCGTCCACAATTTTTAAATATTACATGGGTTTGATATTCGTCTTTATGAAAACCTTCTTATTGGTGGGTGACACACAGCATGTGAATTTTAAGATGAATCTCAAAGCCGTTCTAACCCACGCAGGCCAGCCCAGGCTGTGCCAGAGGGAGAGACTGTGTTGCCCCCATCAGCCTGCCCAGTGGGGAGGCCGCTTTCATGGGCGGCTCCCCCTGGGGCTCCAACCCTGATGAAGGTGCTCCTGTGGCTACTGTTGCCCATGGTGGGGCAGCTCCCAGGGCTGCGCTTCAGGACTGGGCTGGGGGTAGCTGTCCTGAATTCAGGGGGGCCGGCTGGGGGAGTGGTGGATATGGTTCCCACCAGGCTGCCTGGGGGAGTGTTCGCATTCTACCCCGGGCAGTCTGTGTCTTCGGAATCCTCCTCAGCCTGCCCAGTGTGGAGGCCACGTTCATGGGCAGTTCCCCCTTGGTCTCTACCCCTGCTGATTGTGCTCCTGTGGCTTTTGTTGCCCATGGTGGTGGATCCAACAGGGCCAAGATTTAGCACTGGGCTGGGGGTAGCTGTCCTGAACTCAGGGGGGCCGGCTGGGGGAGTGGTGGATATGGATTCCACCAGGCTGCTTGTGGGAGTGGTTGCGTTCGACCCCGGGCAGTCTATTTCTTTGCTCTCCTCCTCAGCCTGCCCAGTGTGGAGGCCGCGTTCATGGGCGGCTCCCCCTCTGGCTCTACCCCTGCTGATGGTGTTTCTGTGGCTTTTGTTGCGCATGGTCGGGGAGCCCCCAGGGCCGCGCTTCAGGACTGGGCTGGGGGTAGCTGTCCTGAACTCAGGGGGGCCGGCTGGGGGAGTGGTGGGTATGGTTTCCACCAGGCTGCCTGGGGGAGTGGTCACGTTCGACCCCAGGTAGTCTAGGTCATTGCTCTCCTCCTCAGCCTGCCCAGTGTGGAGGCCCAGTTCATGGGCAGCTCCCCCTGGGGCTCCCCGGCTGCTGATAATGCTGCTGCTGCGGCTGTTGCGCATGGCGGGGGAGCCCTCAGAGCCGCGCTGCAGGACTGGGCTGGGGGTAGCTGTCCTGAACTCAATGGGGTCGGCTGGGGGAGTGGTGGATATGGTTTCCACCAGGTTGGGTGGGGGAGTGGTCACCTTAGACCCCGGGCAGTCTATGGGATTGGAAGGTTGTTCTGTTTTTCCTTCAAATGACTCACCCACCTCCTGGCTGGAGAAAATGCTCCTGGCCTCAAGGGAGGGGTAGGGCCTTACCCGGATGGTGCGGCCGGGCATCTTGGTCTGGGTCTCCCTCAGGATCCTGTATGTCCCCATCACTTTATTAAATGTCCTCTGCTTCACTGAATGCTCGATCTCTTCCTGGTTGAAGCCCAGGTCCAGCATCATTTCTGTGACGCGGGGGTCCAAGTCCTCCTGGGGTGGCTCGATGTAGGGCCGCAGCGGCTCCTCCTCCTGGCCCATGTTGAGCCAGGGGTCCTCCATGACCTCTTCCATGGTCGGCCTCTGGTTGGGGTCCACAGTAATTAATCTTTTCAAAAGACTTTGACCTTTCCTGCTCAGGAAGTGCGGCACTTCGAACTTCCCCGCCAGGATCTTCTCCCTCTGCCTCACAATGTTGGCTCCCTTGAATGGCAACTTTCCCGTCACCGTTTTGTACAACGTCACCCCCAAGCTCCAGATGTCCGCTTTGCAGCCGTCGTAGTCCTGTTTCTTGAAGATCTCGGGGGCCATGTAGTAGATGGTGCCGCAGAAGGTGCTCAGATTTTGGCCCTTCATTTCTTTGGCAAAACCCAAGTCGGCCAGTTTCATGAGGCCATTAGTCTCTAATAAGATGTTGGCGGGCTTCAGGTCCCGGTGGGCAATGCCCCTGTGGTGGCAATACTGGAGCGCAGACACCAGCTGCCGGAACGCAGCGCGCGCTTCTTGCTCCGTCATGGGGCCATAGGTCTCCAGGTACTCTCGTAGGTCCCCTCCCCTCACGTGCTCCATCACCAAGTAAACCTTGTCCTGGGTGGCAATTACTTCAAATAATGAAGTGATGTTAGGATGATTTAAGGTTTGGAGGCAATGGGCTTCTTGAGGGAACTCAGGACAGCCCTTCCGACTAATAGCTTTTATAACCACATTGTTGGCAGTTGGCACGTGCCGGGCCAAGCTCACCATGGCCCCGGCTCCCTTGCTGATTGTTCGTTGGAGCACATAGTCACCAAGGAAGGGCAACTGGTTGACGGGAGGGGTTGAAACCTCAGAAGAGGAGGTTGCCCAGTCAGACGACATGGCAGCTCTAAGGCGTCCAAGTCCAACAGGTCACCGCAAGCAGATTCCCGGGCTATAACGGACGAAATCCTCAGCCCAGACAGGGCCTTATATAGGAGTGGTTAGCAATTACATCACAATTGTGCCTTATGAAGTCAGTACAAGAAATGGACCAATCATGGCTGGGGATAAACCATAGTGGTTTTCTCACTTTTTGGTCTCATGACCCTTATACTTTGGGAACAAACAAAGGACACACACTTTTGTTTGTGTGGGATATTAGATTGAAATTTTATTAAAAATAAAGCGTGATAAGATGCGTGCACGAGGAAAATCTGACTTATTCTCATGCTTCACTTCTCAGTTCAAATATCCCTGATCCATCCATTCCTACCTGCCTCACTCAGGCCATCACATTTGTCATCATCATAGCACTGACCACAGTGGGGCTGAGCCTTGTTTACTGTCTGTCTTTCCCATGAAGGGAAGAGCATGACTATAGTGTTCCCTGAATCTAGCACTGTGTGTGGTCACAAAATAAGTGTTTAATAAATGTTTGTTCACTGGATTAACAGAAGAGCTTGTGGTAACACAGGAAAATATGGCCAAATGTTTAATCAAAGGGATTCATAAAAACGTTTTAAAAAATAGTTTCGTTCGGTCCTCACTCAGCTTTGGGGGCAGATAACATGGGACAGAGGAGGGCTGAAGTCTGGGTTTCCAGGTGTGTGGTTGCTTTGTGAGACTGAGGAAAAGCCAGCTGGTAGGAGCCTCGCTGTAAAGATTAAAGAAGATGATTCGTCCTTCCACTGGTACTTTCTAAGGATGCAATAAGGTTGGACCTGCTGTAAGGCTGCAAAGTGTTTTTACCTTTTAAATATCCATTTCTAGGTGACACAAAAGGCTTCTCTGGATGAAAGGATGTCTGCAGAGGTACAAAGGGTGGGGTAATATGTTGGGGCAAATTCTACCCTTTATGGAGGCAGAGAGGGAGCAGGCAGGCTTGAGGACACTGGAGGAGCCTCTGGCACATTCTATTTCAAACTCATCTTCTAAGAAAAATCCATACTTTCCGTAAATTTAGTGTTTTAATCACATGTATGTTATTCAAGTAATTATTTCCTTTAACACTTCCCTCCTAAAGTCTCAGCTTTGTATAAAGGGAATCTTTAGAGGGATTATCAGCCTGTGATCTTCTCCCACTAGAACACTTTAGTTTGTTCATTTTTACCTTACTGCAGTGATGCTCAGCTCTTAAACATGATAGTTTCTGAGCTGACTGGGACCCAAATCGGGGACGTTTCATCAATTCTAGACAGATGTTTACAAGTTACAGTCAGAGATTACAATAAGCTCGGGAAGGAAAAGAGAAAATTTCAAAGAAAGTTGCCAGTGTTGACTTAATTATATCTATTTATAAAATTGTATTAATAGTTACTTAAATAATATCAACAGAATAGAATATTTTCTTAGCATAATGATCTCTTTCAGCAAGGTAAATACAGACTCAAAGATAAGACATTTAATGTAAAACTGTCAAGGGAAAATTCAAGCTCAAAAAAAAAAAATGAAAGAAATGGGCAATGATTTTTTTCAATATGCTACATCAATTATAGGCTTCTGATTGTGCCCAAATGAGCATATAGCTTTTTTATGTTTTCACTTTTTATTCCTTTTTACTTTCTTTTGTTTGCTTGTGTTTTTTTCCCATTGACCCCCTCCTCCCCACACCTCCCCTCCACAGCCTTCACCACAACATTGTCTGTGTCCATGGGCTATGCATATATGCATATAAGTTCTCCGGTTAATCTCTCCCCTCCCAACCCCAACCCCCACCTTCCCTCTGAAATTCATCAGTCTGTTCCATGGTTCGATGTCTCTGGATCTATTTTGTTCATCAGATTATTTTGTTCATTAGTTTCCACATATGAGCGAGATAATGTGATAATTCTCTTTCTCAGACTGGCTTATTTTGCTTAGCATAATGCTCTCCAGGTCCATCCATGCTGTTGCAAAGGGTAATAGTTCCTTCTTTTCATAGCACCATAGTATTCCATTGTGTAGATGGGCCACAGGTTTTTTATCCACTCATCTGCTGATGGGCACTTGAGCTGTTTCCAGATCTTAGCTGTTATAAATTGTGCTGCTATGAACATAGGGCTGCATATATTTTTTTCTGATTGGTGTTTCAGGTCTCTTAGGATATGTTCCTAGAAGTGGGATCGCTGGGTCAGATGGGATTTGGTCTCCAGACAGAGCAAAGCCCTCCACCAACTTGGCCACTTAGACAATTGAACTACAGCCCATTCGCTGAATACCACAACCACGTCCTAAAAGACAGCAAGGGCATCCCCTTTCTGACTAGTCCTGCCCTCCTTGGTCCTCTCTGAGCTTCTGGCCTTGCCTTCTGGCCTCTGAGACCTCTGTGTGGTCTCACCTCTCCCAGGCAAGGACCTGGCCCCTGCTCAGGCAGCCACCTCCTCCCATAGCTGGGGTCAGGCACTGTTCTCTCCCAGGGAGTGCAGTCTTTGCTCCTGCTGCGTCCCATTGTGGGACCTATAAGGAAGGAGATGAAGCTTCAAGGTTAGCAAAGAGAGTTAGGTGGGAAGTACAATAAGTGGGAGGTGTAAAATAGTAATACTAACATAAGATAAATACAGGGCTCTGTGGGAATACGGGGAAGGGAGCTGATAATGCTGCCACTGTGTCAGAGATAGGTCCACGACAGTTTTTCTGCTAATCACTTTCTCCGGTTTCTAAGAGAAACAATGGTCAGTGAGGCCAGATACTACAACTTGAAAGAGTATTAACAGCAGTATCCAGGTTTTCAGGGAGTTGAGTTTTCTGCCGTGTTTGCGGGTCAGTTTTAGAATGTGCTACAGCAGCTCACCATCCATTTCTTTCATTGTTATAACTGCATGTATGAAATTGCAGCAATACCTCTGCTGTGTCATTCTCTTTCTAGGTTAACAGACAGTCTTAAACCTCTGGATAACCCTACATTCCAAATACTTTGTTTTTTTGTTTTTTGTTTTTAAATAAGCCAAGTGTGTGTGTGTGTGTGTGTGTGTGTGTGTGTGTGTGTGTGTGTGTTCTTTGCATTGCAGGAGATAAGTCAAATGGAGAGAAAATTGGGGGAAAAGGAGGTGAACCCAAAATATTTTTACTTGATTTTTTTAAAAATTGGGCTTTAGGGGAAAGGTATTATGCCCAAGGATAAAACACGCACCCACAAAATTGATCTAAAGAAAGATCAAGCCCCATGTCCTTAATTTTATTGGCATTATGCTCTAATCAACCAATGAATTAAGAGATGAAAGGACATTTCGATCAATTGTGGTCACAATGAAGTCAATGCCTTTTTCCGCAGTGGCAGTTTTCTAAATGCCAAAGAGCATTTTAAAATGATTTTGTTGAGATTACTTATTGGCAATTCTGCCTTGGTATCCGTGGAGGGAGTCATTTAATTCCCGTCCTCTGCGTTCATTCAGATGGTGTCTGGAAGGTAGGAGGAGCTATTTATACACACGTGCACTGGGAGGGAAGGGGCTCCACAAGTCACCGTCTAACTGCATGCAGAGTCCTGGCATCGCTTGCTTTATCCTCTGCTGCATACTGTGCCACCACACGTCTGCTACCAGGCACACGAAATTATGAATAAACGAAGAGTTGGCTCAGCCTCCACAGTGCATGACAAATGTTTTTCATGAACATTCAATTCATTTGTTTCTAATCTGAGAGAAAATTAACCTCGTTTCTGGCATTAATTTCCACTTGTCTTCCTCCCGGCAGCATGGATTGTTTATTTCTCTGATGCAGAAAAGCATAACTCTCTTGTTTGTCTGTTTTGCAAACTCTGTACATTTCCTAGGGAAACCTTTGCTGTCTTTACCACTCACTTGTACAGATTCCAGTGGCTGATTCAAATCTGTTCAAGTTTCATGCCACTGTCTGTTTCTTGTTCTCCAGGTTCAGGTAAAGTATTGCCTCTTCCAGGCGGCCTTTCCTTTGCATGTCCTGCAGTGCCTCAGCAAACCGAGCCTGGTATACAGTGGTGCTCACTGACTGCTTAGTGAATAATGGAGAGCTTCCTGGAATGTTAAGATTGATTTTTCTACCAGTATTTGAAATTTTATACAGTAACCACAGAAATAAGTCATGTGGACAAATATTTTCCTTTCTTAAATTAATATAGATTTTTTCCCCCTTACCAAGTAAGGTCTCACTGCACTAGCCTCAATGCCAATCCTCAACTATGCCAAACTTGCTTTTTGTGTCAGGACCAATGCATTAAAAGAAATAGTCACTTTCAACATATTTTGCATTTAAATGAACACTGTTGATAAATACTGAAATATCTCTTGAAGGATGGGCTATCTTTTTGGAGGGAACAGGCCCGTTTGGACAGTGGCCTGGTATTTTTCTTAATCAGTCCTTTTTTATCTTGTGTTTTCTTTGGACTTGTTAAAGTAAAAACTTTTTTGAAACTTGTTAACATGATAAGGAAGACTTTATTCAGGACTGTATTTCGATATAAGGCAAGACTGTTGCAATGGAGGAGAAAGAACAGACTCAACTCCAAATACAACCAAGACAGCTGGGGATTTATAGCCAACAAGCAGAATGAGGGGTCAGTGGATGGAAATTAATAAGAGGAGACATCAAAGGTAGGGGATTCTTGCTAAACCTATTTAACAGGATTCTTGCTGAAGGCAGGCCAAGGACTAATATATCCAAGATGGGAGATGAATTCATTGGTCACATTGTGCTAGGGGGAGGAATTGAAACATGAGAAACTTACTGAATGTGCTGGGAGGAGGGACTGAGGTATGGAAAGGGATTGTGTTAGGGTCAGGGACCGTGGAAGAAAAATTGCTAGATTGTCTTAGAAAAACAATGCCTTATGATATGCTCCAGCCAAGTGTGACTCCATTTACCTCCCCTTTATCCTTATGAACTTGTTATGAACTTCTAAGGAAGAGCTAATGAAATGCTTTGTAGTTGGTTATTTCTTTTTTTTTTTTCTAACACTGTGTAGCTTGCAATAAAAGATCTTGCTGCACCCTTTGTTGGGGCCACATGCTGTAAATCTTCCCAGAGGGGGAAGGTGTGGGCTGTGGAAAGCTGGCCAGCTTAATAAAGGCTCTTAAATTTAAATTCTGAGTCGGTGGTCTATCTCGCTGAGCCAACCCATAACATTTGGAGGCCCTCAGCGAGATACCCGTCAGGGAAGAGAGGGACCCCTTATTTAGGGCTGGAGGCTCTCCCCCGGCAGGGGTGAGAGGGACCCCCTACTTAAGGCAGGAGGCTCTCTGCACTTGTCACCAGGCACTGAGTGAGATACCCCACTCCTGTGGAGAACGACTACCAAGGAGGCCTCCAGTCCACCCAAAAACTTTCAATTTGGAAACTGAGGCACCTCGACTCTCGAGAGAGGTAAGAGACCGGTCATTAAACATGAATTGGGACGTTCCACAGAAGGACCTATATGGAGGGTTGGACACAGCGGTACTCCTGGTCCTGACCCGCGGCCATGACGGTGGCAGGGGTCCCTGGTTTGTGCTGCTGTAGGCTGCACTGGGTTTGTCTGTCTGGTGTTTGTTGTCTTGGTATTTGTTGTCAAAAAGTTGTCTGCGTCTGTGTGCACCCTGCTGCAATGTTTTTGAAAAATTTTCAGAAATTCAAGGAGTGAGCTGCAGGTTCCAGGCAACCTTAGCTTGCATTTGTCTGGTTTGTTTTGTCTTTGTTCTTTGTTGTCTTTGTCAAAATAGGTCAGGGTCAGTCATCTTTGTCGACCCCCTATCAGTCAGGCCCACTCCGAGTGAGTGGAAGGGGAGCTTGATCACCTCCTGGGAAGCTATAGAGCTCCCTCAGGAATTGGGAAATTGTTAGGAATTGGGTGGATTGTTTAAACTCTGAGTGAATATCTGGTGAAAGTGTGTGAGTGTGGAGGGAGGGGGCCTGCCCTCTCCTCTCCTCTCCTCTCCTTTATGTGGCTCCACGACTTCGGTTACAGAGTCCGAGTGGGCCCCAACCTGCGGTTCCACGATTCATCATATGGCATAACGGTGACTCACCCCCACATGGAGGTGACCAGGCCCAGGGTTTATACGGGTGCACCTTAGCTAAGATGAATCTAAGCTCCCAAGGGACATGGCCAGGCAGGCATCTGAGTGAGGATCTGTGAAAACAGGTCACCCTCTCCCTTGTCTGTCTCTCGTCACCCATCATCATGGGGTCGGGACAAAGTAAACCCACTGTTCTCAATTGCATGTTGGAAACAGCTGTTTGTGTGGGACTAGCCAATTTACTACAGAGAAGGGGGACTGGATACAGCTCCAGCCTGGGCTCGTCTACTGAGAAAGTGTTTGAATGCCTTAGTTGGTAATTAACTAGTCTATGTAAAGTGAAAGCTACTTTGATTTATTCTGCTGGTCTGTTGATAGGCTTGGCTGAACGTTTAGGCTGGACCGGTAATAGTCTTCAAAAGCCTCTTGCAGTTGCGAGAATTATTTTTCTCAGAGTCTTTTGCTCACTATTAAAGGGGAATCAGCCCACTTAGTTAATAAAGATTTCTGTCTATCAGTTGCTCTTACCTAGGTTGTAAATTTACTGTATTAAACTGAAGTTCTGGGGTAGATTTAAAGGTTATAATGTTAATGCTTTTGATTTACAGTGATTCTGTGAATGGGAGTGGCCCACTTTCCAGGAGGGGTGGCCGGATGCAGGGTCTTTTGATCTGACCGCTGCCTACCACGTCCATTATGCCATATATGGCCGCCCAGGGCATCCTGATCAAATTCCTTATATTCAGGTTTGGGTTGACATATTGTCCAAGAAACCCCGGTGGGTGAGGGCTTGCCTCCTGAGGGGAAAATTGGGACAGAGACAGACGATTCTTTTGGCCGGGCCCAGAAGGGAAAGGCTCCCCAGGTCCTTCAGGGAGAGCAGGAAGAACCCATTAACCAGCCACCCCCTATTATCCCCCGGTGCCAGATCTGGGTGAGCCCTGGCCACAAGCCCAGGCCACGCCACCATCTCTTGACCCGGAGCCCCTACCTCCCCCGATGCCAATTGTCCTCCCTCCAGACCCACCAACAGGAGGGGTTTTGTCATCCTTCAACCCCTTCATTCCATCCCATTCTAGACAGGGACGGCATATGGAGACGGGGGGGGGGGGGGGAGAACCTACAGGACCCTGCGATCTGCCAGTCCTGCAGTTCCTATGTTGCCACTAAGGCAGGCAGGCCCTCTATATCTGGGGCCAGACGGGCGGCCCTCTGGGGATGCAAGGCGGGTCAAGGCGCTATTCCCCAGCTCCAGACCAGACTGGGGACTGATATCCCCTTCCAGTGTACTCCCTTCGAAGAGGCCTGGTCACTGCTCTGCTATAAAGGGGACTGGTGGGGAGGAAGACAAGGAAAGTAGGGCCCTGTAACTAATAAACAGGGTTAACAAAAGGGCAAAGAAAAGGGCACTCTCCCTGGACCTGGGAGCCATCAGGACTTTGAAATTCTCCAAGAGAGGAGGAGCCTGACTCAGAGACTGGCCAAAACCTCGTTGGGTTAGGAGGACCGGTGGCTGAATATTGAACTTATAGACTGCATTTTTCTAGGCAGAGGTCCAAGCCCAGTTGTATAGAGGTTAAGCTACCTGTATACAGCAAAACAACTTTCTCCTGTGCCAGGATACATTTTAAGGAAATTAGACAGACTATGTTTATCACTAGAAAGAACTGGCCGCAATGCACAACCCTGACTGTAGCCTGCAGAAAACTGTATAATAGACTCAGATGATGCCTGCATCTTCATGGACATGGCTCCAGAGAGACAAGGACAATTTTGCCTTATGTGGGATGGTCAAGAGTAAACTTTAGTCATCATTTAGTAAACATTTATCCCTAAAATGTTTGTATAACCCTACCATATGTCATGTTTAGTAGCAGAAGAATAGCTGCCTGAAGTGGCCATAGTGCCAATATTATTTTTAATTGTATTAATATGTTGTATTAACCTTTGATTCTCTTACAGGTTTGAATATAGCTGTAGCTGCCAGCAGTTGCTGTAGACTGGTGGTGGTCTACAGTCCTTGGTCGTCTTTGGGAGTAACTGGCAAGTGTCCAGTCTCCCACACTGAGGGCCATTATTATGGCTATGTGTTAGCTGTCCTAGAAGGGGGCTATGTAGGGTGAACCTCAAAAGTAGAGGGTGCCTGACTGCTGAGAGGGCAGGTGCCCAACTGGGCAGAGAAGAATACCCATTAGATTTTGGTCTCTATTGAGAGACAGTTGACAGTTAGCAACCTGTATACTGTCTTGCAGGCCTGTGTGACCATGCCCATGTCAGGGGTGGCACAAAACCTCAACTGTAGGAAACTGGGAAGGCCTATCTAGAACAGAGGGGGTTAGTAAAGTAAGGAGTACTGGCCCTCTGTTACAAGAATTACAGACCCTGTGAGGTCCTGTGACATATAAGACCCTATAAGGAAATAAAGCTCCTTTAGTCTGTTCTGAGAGAACAAATCAAGTAAGTGGAGCCCTACTACAAGGACAGCTGTAACTGTCTATCTACACTAATAAAAGAGAAAAATGGTAATTGGCGTACGGCGATACCCTTTTCATTGGCTAATCAGGGCTATATGCAAATTAACTGCCAACTAAGATTGGCAGTTAACTGCCAACAAGATGGCGGTTAATTTGCATATGTAGGCACAATGCAGGGAGGCGAAAGGGAAAGCAGGAAGAAGCCCCCTGCCATTGACAGTGATTGGAAACCATGATTGGAGAATCAGGTGCCTTTGCAGCCCTGGCCAGTGATAGTAGGAAGTAAGGGTGGAGCCAGCAATGGGAGCTGGGCACGGTCGAAGCTGGCAGTCCCAGGAGTTAGGGGCCCCTTGCCTGGGCCTAAAGCGGAGCCCACGGTCCCGGGGCCGCTGCAGCTATGGGTCCCTGCTGCCCAGGCCGACGCCTCAGTCAGAGGCATCCTGCAGGAGCAGGGGTGGAGCCCGCACGATCCCGGCGCCCCCCCGCTGCCACTGCAGGTCCCCGCTGCCCGGGCCGGACGCCTAGGCCAGAGGCGTCAGGCCTGGGCAAGGGGCCGATCCTGCGATTGGAGGGTGATGGGGGTCAACGCCTGAGGGCTCCCAGTATGTGAGAGGGGGCAGGCTGGGCTGTGGGACACTCCCCCCCACCACACACACACCCAGTGCATGAATTTCGTGCACCGGGCCCCTAGTTTAAATATAGACACATTGTAAATTTCTTCTTACCATTAAAAGACAGATTAAAGGCTGTGTATCCCTCCAGGAGACCCAACTGAAACCCCTATAGTGACAGGGGCAAGGAGGCTCTCGATCGGTATTGCCAGACTCTATTGGGGGGCATCCGAGCTGCTGCTCGGAGACCCACAACCCTCTCTAAAGTGACAGTGGCAACCCAGGGGCCTAACCTTGATGCCCCGGAAAATTGGAGGGCTGTCAATGTTGCATTTGTTTCCCAGTCGGCCCCAAATATTAGGAAAAAATTGCAGAAGTTAGAGGGCTTTGAGGAGAAATCAATCTCTAAGTTGGTTGAGGTGGCCAGAAGGTTTTTAACAATCAGGAGGACCCAATAGCAGGTTTAAACACCGGATGACGAAGGCCCTCCTGGCCATAAGTGAGGAAAAAGGCCCAAGGGGCCGGAGAGACAACACTGGCCAAGAAAAGCCTCGCGGGAGAAAAGAAGTCCAACCCAGGCTTGGGAAAAATCAATGTGCGTTTTGCAGAAAGGAAGGACATTGGAAAAGGGAGTGCCCTGAATGTGCGGGGGGAACCGACGCCTTCCCATGCTGGTGGAGGAGGTGGATTGGGGTTGTCAGGGCTCAGCTGGCCCCCAGGAGCCCAGAATGACCCGGACAGGGGGGCCCAAAGGTCAACTTCCTTGTACAACTCATAGCACTCACTCAGGCCCTCTGGTGGGGAAAGGGAAAAAGAGTAAACATTTCAGCTTTCTGAAAACAGCTGCCTTGAACCCTGCCACACTCCTCCCTGATGAGAAGGCAGAGGCCCCTTTGCATACTGAGAGGAGACACTGTCTACCCTCATTTCCCTCCATGAGGACCTTGTGGACCAGCCCCTGCAGAATTCGGATGAGACCCTGTACACGGACGGAAGCAGCTTCGTAGAGGAAGGTACCTGGTATGCGGGGGGTGGCAGTAGTGACATGAGGAGGAGCCAGGGGAGATCTACAATCTGCCAGGATTAAAACAAAGCCCTGGTGAGCACCTCAGCACTCGTCCTGCCCGACCTACCCAGAGACTGCAGGGATATATCTCCTCACACTGCCCTTACAGGAGGACAGGGGAGCCACCTTAAAGAGGACTCCTGACCTCAGGAGGAAAGGACATTAAAAATGCTCCTGAGATACTCAACCTCCTAGCAGCCACATAGGGGCCAAGGAAGTGGCTAAAAGACCAGTAGGGCCCCTAGAAGTTCTCATAGCCCTGCCAGCATGAAGGTTCCCAGAGAAGCCTACTCATCTGCTGGAGGAGAAGAGGCTACCTGAGAAATAAAGGACCCGGGAAGGAGAGGCTGGATGGCTAATTCTGCCAGATGGAAGGCCTATAGTGCCAGAAGCCCTGGGGCGAACCATCACTTCCCAGATCCACCAGAGTACCCACCTTGGGGGAACGAAACTATCAGACTTGATTAGAAGGTACCAAGTGTGTGCCCGGGTAAATCAAGGGCCCCCTGTTGTGGCCACACTGGGGCAGCGATTTCGAGGTCAGGACCCCGGAGAACACTGGGAAGTGGACTTCACCGAGATACCAAGAAGACATGGAGGGTATAGGTACCTGCTGGTTTTTATTGATACCTTCTCTGGATGGCCTGAGGCATACCCAACCAAGGCAGAGACAGCACAGGTAGTAGTTAGAAAACTCCTCACTGAAATTGTCCCCCGGTTTGGCCTACCACTATATATGGGGTCCGACGATGGCCCGGCGTTTATCGCCAAAGTTACACAATCCATAGTTAAGGCCCTAAGGGTTACCAAGAAATTGCATTGTTCTTATAGACCACAGAGTTCTAGACAGGTAGAGAGGATAAATCAGACCTTAAAGGAAACATTAACTAAGTTAAAATTAGAGACTGGCAAAAACTGGGTAAGTCTCCTTCCTTTTGCTCTCCTCAGAGCTAGGTACATCCCATATGTTTGGCAGGCCACCACCTCTCCTTCCCCACCTAAGGGAGGAAGATCTTGCCTGGCTGTCTATCCGAAATTTGCTTAAGTCCTTACAGGCTTTGCAGAGCAGCACCATGTCGGTACAACGGGTGGTGAGAGCCGTACGGGAGGAGGACGTGCTGAGATCCAGTCCAACACAGCCTGCCTTCTCCCTGGGTGGTCTCATCTGGGTGAAGCGCCACGACCCTAGCAGCCTGGAACCTAGATGGGCTGGACCCTACCAGGTGGTGCTGAGCACTCCAACCGCCATCAAAGTCGCAGGAAAGAGGCACTGAAATTGTAACCCCGTCCTCCTCATGCCTCTCGCCTGGTGGACTGACCAATGGGAAGGAGAAGGACATGGGGACTAAGACTCTATGTCAGCGGCCTAGACCCAGGCCAATTCTTCACCATCAAATGCTGGACTCTTCCCCGGCGGCTCGACCCCTACATTGCCAAATGCTTCCTCAATTTCATATCGTAGAGGAGGGCACTGAATCAAAGATTTGATTCGGGAATAAGACCAGTAGGGAATGTGCTAGGGGGAGGAAATGAAACATGAGAAACTTAATGAATGTGCTGGGAGGAGGGACTGAGGTATGGAAAGGGATTGTGTTAGGGTCAGGGACCGTGGAAGAAAACTTGCTAGATTGTCTTAGAAAAACAATGTGTTATGATATGCCCCAGCCAGGTGTGACTCCGTTTACCTTCCCTTTGTACTTATGAACTTTTTATGGACTTCTAAGGAACAGCTAATGAAATGCTTTGTAGTTGGTTTTTTCTTTTTTTTTCTAACACTGTGTAGCTTGCAATAAAAGATCTTGCTGCACCCTTGGTCGGGGCCACATGCTGCAAATCTTCCCAGAGGGGGAAGGTGCGGGCTGTGGTCAGCTGGCCAGCTTAATAAAGGCTCTTAAATTTAAATTCTGAGTCGGTGGTCTATCTCGCTGAGCCAACCCATAACAACAAATCAAGGGAGATCACATATCAAGGGTGAGGATTCTCTCTAAACTGATTTAAGATTCTTGCTCAAACTGGACTTGGCAGGCTGAGGACCGAACAAGGACGAAGTCTAGTAGTAAACAGTGCTCAGAGGAACCTGTCTACAGTTTGGCCAATGAAAGAGTCTTTGTCTACAGTCATTTTCTTGGTCTATTGAGCACCACTGTGTACCAAACCGACAGAACAGAGTGGTGTCTAATGGTGGTTTCTGAGCAGGGCACTCATTATGGCTTAAATTGCAGCTGTCAAGCGTTGTTGATTTTGTATAAATGTACTCACCCCTCCCTACGTCCTGTGTGCAGCCAGTTTGCTTGCATAGAAGCTGTTTTGTTTTTCTGATACTATTTCAAGCTGTTGTTAATATTCTTTAATCCAACTATAAATATACCTTTTCATTCTTTTTCATTTTTAGCTTAAAATTTCAAAAAAAATGATGCACTTGGTTCACATTTAACAAAATCAGATGTTCTCTTCTTGCGTGTAGTTTAGACTGGATGCAGAGACTATCTTCAAATAGTTCCACAACGGAGAAAGTGTACACATTTATATTATTGGAGTATTTAATTCTAAAGCCACTGTATAAACAAGTTTTACCAAAAGCAACATATGTAAAGGCAATGTATACTCAGCTATTCTCCCTTTTCTGATTCTATGTATTCCTCTCATTCCAGGGCTGCCTCCAGTTCTTTCATTCCATGCCCTTAATTGACCTTCACTTTCATACTCAACTCCCTTCTAGACTATCATAAAGAGAAAAGACCTGAAGGATTCCACCAGAAAGTGACTTAGAGGTCTACCTCTTTCAAGTCATGTGCATTCTAGAGTAGTTATCTCAGGCAATGTGGAATAAACTGAAGTGAAATCTTTTTTGAGCAATTGGAGATTATCAGCAGCCCCTTAAATCATAGCTCATTGGCAAAACCTAGTTGTGATTATGACTCTACTTATGACCCTGACCATAAATATTTTTTAAAACATATTGGCCAATGCCTAGTTTTTTCTATTTATTCTTCCTTTTCTGTAGGAGACTGTGAGCTCCTTAAAGTCAGGGTTCATGCTTCCACACTTGTGTATTCACTACAGAGCTATCTTATTCAATATGTTTGCTGAATTATAAGCTTCAAAAAGGCCCTTAACATCTCTCTCATTCAAAAGTAAAAAAAGGACAAATTATCTAAAATTGTTTGCCATGATTTATTTTAGTAAAGAGATCAGTAGGGTATTTTCATTATTATTATTTTCTTTTCTGAAAATATCTTTAATATAAATACCTTAAAATTTATTTAATATTTGTTACTTTTCAGGCAATTTGATATAGATTATCAATAGACTATTTATAAGGTAGAATGAAATAGGCCTCCAAGGCAACATGAGAGTTATGAACCAACTACAACTCAAATCAGTGTATAAGTAGAGAAACTCCAAAATCTTAAACCATATCAGCCTTATTCTATATAGCTCCCTTCCAGATTATCGATTTCAATCTTCATTTGTAACTTTATTTACAAATAATGTCAGGCTACCTAAGAAGGACAAGAATAGTACTATCATATACCCTTCATCTAGTTTCCCCTGTTATTAATACTTAACATTGGCTTTGTCATCCTCTCTTTCTTCTCTCTCTCCCTCCCTCCTTTCCTCTCTCTTGCATTCTCTTTCCCTCTCCTTATCCCTTTCTAGATAGATGATAGATAAATAGCTATTGAGATAGTTTTGTGTGTCCTATCTCACAAATTCACATTCTCATGGGTGAAGAAAGATAATTAAAGACATTAACAAGAAAAGATAATTCCAGACAGCTATAAATGATTTAGAGCAAATATATTGAGTGACACGTTAAGGTGTGTGTATGTCAAATATATCTCTTGTTGACAAATATATCTCTAGAGGTACACACATCTCCTTTCTTAGTGGATGTGATACTATATGAACAACAGCCCGGTTTGAACCAATCATTCTGAACTGACATTTCCTTTGGAGGCACTCTCAATCTTTCTTCAGCCTATTGAGCCTCACTGCTCACCTATACAATAGAATAGAGTAATGCTGATGGTTATTTCTTGAGAAGGTAATTCATCATGGTTAAGTTTTAGAAGCCAACAAAATATATTAAAATTTTTGAATCATTGAGAATAAATTGCAGACATGTTGACTCTTTATCCCTAAATAGTTCAGTGTATGGTCCTTAAAGAATATTCTCTTTCTCACTCATAGAATGATTATTAATATCATAAAAATACCATTGCTACTATTACCTAGCATATAGACGAATTCATGGACAAACAGCCCTATAATGTCCTTTACAGCAAAAGGAAGAATGAAAGAAAGAAAGAAAGAAAGAAAGAAAGAAAGAAAGAAAGAAAGAAAGAAAGAAAGAAAGAAGAAAGGAAGAAAGGAAACCTGCAGGCTAATGATTATTTTTGTTTTACTTGGAAAACTAGAACAGAAGGTCTACGAATATTTTATTTTTACATTGTTTTTCAGATACTTTTAACATATTAAATTATTTTTAAAAAATAAGTACATATGCTAAATTTTGACACATTGCACCCCACAAGCTCATAATATGTGCAGTCTGCTGGATTCATTTTCATGTGGAACTTAAGGTTTCTCCCACTCCCTCTTGAATTAAAAGTATCACATCCACTTAGCAGTACTAGTAGTAGTGAGGAAGTACTGTAGCACTGTTCTGGATAAGATAAGATGTTAATCAACTGTGATCATTCATAGTGACTTATCTATGAGCATTGCAATATCCATAGAAATAAATCCAGGAACTGAAACTAATGAAATACTTCTGTTATCAGTGGAAGTGGAGTCCTTGGGGTGCCATGAGAAAAGGAATTTCCTGAGGCCCCCACAGGAGAATGGGGTTTCATGGAAAGCTTTACTAATGATGTAAAATTAAGGGTGTGCCACTCCCAGGTCCCACCTCTGTCCATCCCACCATGGAAGAAGTCCAATCTTGTCTTCAGCAGGGCCAGAATCAAAGCCACTGCTCATGTTTCTGCCTCATATTAAAGTCCAGTCCAATCCAGCCTCTGGCTAGCTTAGCTTGTTCCCAACTGCAGTCCATTGTGTGTGGGGTTCGCACAGCCTTGGGCCATAAGGCTACTTAAGGCCACATTGCTATGGAGAGAGAGAGGGCCAGGGCACAGATTAGTGTGGGTCACAAAACAAGGGCGAGCAAGAGTGAACAAGAGCAAGCAAGAGAGAAAGCTCCTTTGTCCATTTTAACCAAAGCTTTTGCACACTTCTGAGGGGGTCCAACCCCTAGGCAGTCCATGTAACCCAGGCTAGAGTGACAGGCAAGCACCTCCCCTCCATCACTCCGACTTCTACTGCCATGTGCCTATTTCCCCTTTTGTTCTAGCCCTTCCCCCAGTGATCTGCAAGGAATGGGCCAGTGGCTCCCTGGGGAGCATAAAGCTGTAGCTTTCTGGTGAAGCTGCCCAGATGACCATGATTATAATGCTTGTCCTCCTCTTTGCTCTCTTCCTATTATTAATAGTAACTAACTAATTATAATGATAACACTACACCTATTCATAATCAAATATGCATCATACGTTTCTTTTTTTAATTAAATCTTTATTGTTCAGATTATTACATTGGTTCCTCTTTTTTCCCACCATAACTCCCCTCCCCCCAGTTCCCAGGCACCCTCCACCCTCATTCCCCATCCACTGTCCTCGTCCATAGGTGCACAATTATTGTCCAATCTCTTCCCGCACCCCCCACATATCTTTCCTCCGAAGAATAGTCAGTCAGTCCATTCCCTTTCAATGTCCCTGATTCTATTATAATCACCAGTTTATTCTGTTCATCAGATTATTTATTCACTTGATTTTTAGATTCACTGGTTGATAGATGTGTATTTGTTGTTCATAATTTGTATCTTTACCTTTTTCTTCTTCCTCTTCTTAAAGGATACCTTTCAGCATTTCATATAATACTGGTTTGGTGGTGATGAACTCCTTTAGCTTTTTCTTATCTGTGAAGCTCTTTATCTGGCCTTCGTTTCTGAATGATAGCTTTGCTGGATAAAGTAATCTTGGTTGTAGGTTCTTGGTATTCATCACTTTGAATATTTCTGTTGAGAAATCAGCTGACAGTCGTATGGGTATTCCCTTGTAGGTAACTGAGTTTCTTTCTCTTGCTGATTTTAAGATTCTCTCTTTGTCTTTTGCTCTTGGCATTTTAATTATGATGTGTCTTGGTGTGGTCCTCTTTGGATTCCTTTTGTTTGGGGTTCTATGCGCTGCCTGGTCTTGGAAGTCTATTTCTTTCACCAGGTAGGGGAAGTTTTCTGTCATCATTTCTTCAAATAGGTTTTCAATATCTTGCTCTCTCTCTTCTTCTGACACCCCTATAATTCAGAATACGCTTTGTGCTAGGGTGAGGGACTGCAGCATGGAAGGGTTACAGAATGTTACAGAATGTGCTGGGACGGGGGACTGACATATGGAGGATTGTGTCAGGGTTAGGAACCATGGAAGAAAAATTGCTAGATTGTCTTAGAAAAACAATGTGTTATGATACGCTCCAGCCAGGTGTGACTCTGTTTACCCCCCCCCCTTTGTTCTTATGAACTTTCTATGAACTTCTAAGGTAACACTGTTTTGCTATAAAGGATCATACTGCACCCTTGCTCTCTGCCACATGCTCCGAAGCTCCCAGAGGGGGAGATAGGCGCTGTGGTCAGCTGGCCAGCTTAATAAAAGGCTCTTAAATTTAAATTCTGAGTCAGTGGTCTATCTCATTGAGCCAACCCATAACAGCTTGAAGCTGTCCCAGAGGCTCCTTACACTATCTTCGTATTTTTGGATTCTTTTTTCATTTTGCTTTTCCAGTTGGGTGTTTTTTGCTTCTTCGTATTTCAAATCTTTGACTTGATTCTTGCACTCCTCTGGTCTGCTGTTGGGAGTCTGTATAATATTCTTTATTTTGGTCAGTGTATGCTTAATTTCTTGTTGGTCCTTTATCACAACATTGAGGGTCTCACTAGATTTCTTGAGGATCTCACTACATTTATCGGCGGTTTATAGAAAATTCTTGAAAATCCTAAAAAGTGTGGTTTTGAACTCTATATCCAGTAGTTTGCTTTCCTCCATTTCTGTCATCTGTGTCCTGTTTCTTAGTCTCGGCATTTTTTATGCTTCACTGCGTCGATAGAGTGTCTTTCTGTGCTAAGTGTCCCAATTACCTGAAGTAGACACTCTTAGTGCACCCGCTTGTGGGATTTGTGCACAGTCTTGTTGTAGTTAAGCCTTGATTGTTGTAGGTAAAACTAGGAGCATTTGACCTCCAGGCCAATTGGCTGTGAGAATCAGCTGTGTCTACCGTGGGAGAACTTCTGTGCTGAAGACACCCTTCTGGGGCAAGAGTTGCTTCAATAGGGCTTTGGTGCTCACTGAGTCTGCCCCCTGAGTGTGTCCCTTATAGATCTGAGGAGTTGTAATTGGATGGTCCCATTCTGACCACTGGGTACACTGGCTCTTGGATCTAAGGAGGTGCTAATCTAGCCTTTGCCTGAGGCTACCCAGCAGAAGCCAGCTGCAAAGCAATGCAAGTTGCCCTGGGGCCTTGGGACAGCTGCAGTTTGTTAAGTTATTTTCAGCCTCTGTGCACGGCTTGGGCGGGGCGGGGTAGGATCCCAGGGGATCAACAGGGTGGGCTGAGCAAAGGAGCAGTATGGCTGCTCTCAGTCCTGCCTTCAGAGGTCCTGGTAATCACCGCAAGTGCCTCTGAGAGAAAGCTGCCCTCGAGTTCCGACCGATGCCAAACAGTCCCGTTTCTCCCGTATGAGTATGGGTCCCCAGAAACTTGCCCGGAACTGGAGCTCAGAGCCTGAGACTCCCTCCCGATTAAAAAAGACAATCGTGTCCTCAGCCGCCAGCCCTCTCCGCATGCACCTCCGCACCTTTGTATTTACTTCAGCACCGCACCTCCTCTGAGTCTCCGTATGCTTTGCTCTTTCCTTCTAGTTGTAGAAATTCCACTCAGCCAGCCTTCCTGTGGTTCTGGATGATGTCTGTTATGTCTTTTAGTTGTATTTTTGAAGTGGTTGTGCGAGGCAGCAATCTCCGGTGTTTACCTATGCCACCATCTTGGTTTTCTCCATCATACATTTCTTGATTGATTTTGTAAAACTCAGACATTATAACTTGGAAATTGAAAAACAGTCTTTATGTCAAAAATAATTTTTGTTTAAATTTTTAAAAATAAATATTACACTTACCTTTTAATTTTGGTGTCTTACATGAGTTTCTATAAAAAAGGGGTTCTGTTTATAATGACATTCTAAAATAACTTAACTATGTCTGTGCTCTCCAAATGTTTTCTGGTCATACACCCAAAGTTTAAAAAATTGTTATATTCCCTAATGTGTATATGCTAGCTTACTTATATAACAAATATCTACTAGTGTACTCATATTTTATATTCATTATGAAACTTATCCCTCCCCCCCAAAAATGCCAAAAAATATCCTAAAGAATGATGTAAAAAGAAATATAAATAAAAATTCTCACAATTTCTGTCTTGACTTCATTGGATCATCTTATATACCCCCTTGAGTTTCTTGTCCCATGATTTTCAGTACTTCAAGTATGAGCTACTTTCTGCTTTGTTATCTGTTTCAGGTTATTGATTTATGGTGATGACTACTCTTATACTATACAGAGACTTGTTTTAAGGTCTTTTTTTGAGACATGCTCATTCATTTTCATATACACCTACACAAAGGTCATTTTTCGTGGGGAGTGCTCCTTCATTCCATATTTGTTTGTAAATATTTGTGCACCATTGCATGACTGTTACATTTTTACTTGTCATAAAATTTTAGATAAGAAGCTTTAGGAAACATTTGTGTTAGTGATAAGGAATGATGAATCAAAGAGGTGACTGAACAGAAAACTATTTTTACCACAAGCATTACCACCCACCACCTGCTCCTAGAAAATGATTTCACACATTGAGAAGATAAAGAAAACTCCGGAAAGAGCATTTTCCTAAATTAGCTGTAATTTCATGTGATAAGGAAGTAAGAAAGACACAGCTAAAACCTACATATGTGTATTTGTGTCTGTCAAACATTTGCAAACTTGTTTCAGCCCTAGCAATCATAAGGTAACTAAGTTATTAGATCTTGGAGGGCAGGGCTCATGTTGTTCGTTCTTTTTTTATTTTTAATATATTTTATTGATTTTTTACAGGGAGGAAGGGAGAGGGATAGATGCCGGGAGCCGGTCCATCCTTGCTGTTTCAAGGGACCTGGCATATATGGCATACTGTTCTTAATATGTTTGCTCACCTTCTTGGCGCTGTGTTTTAACCAAGGTCACCTCTCCGAGAAAGGTTGTTTCCCCAAGTAGGGATTTTCCCCTGAAGTTAGGGAGGGAATAAAACCTCTTAACTAAGTGCAAGGCGGGTAATTAATCACTTTAACTACGAACAATCATGCTTAAGCTACATAATCTTTACTCCCTGGAATGGAGATAAGAAACGCCCTAACCTTTGGAATAGAGATTGATAGGATTGGAATCAACTGGTATAAATACAGATGTAACAAGACAGAACTTAGAAGACAGAACCTACACAGAACCTAGAGACAGAAGAACTTCGCTGGAGAGAACATGGCAAAAGATCCTGGACTGAACCTGACTACAGAAATTGGCAAGAGAACCTGACTAGAACCTGGTGACTGAACCTGGCTGGAGTGCCTAGCGAGGGAACATGGCTACAGAACCTGGCTGGAGAACCTGGAGAACCTAGCAAGAGAGCATGGACACAGAACCTGGCTGGAGATCCGAAGCAGAACCTCTCTGGAGATCCAGACCAGAACTTGGCTGGAGATCCTGGCTAGAGATCCTGGATAGGCTGCTGATCAACTGAACGCTGTCTCCATGTCATTCCTTCTTCGCTGACTCCGTCCACACCTTTGGGGACCCCTGGACCTGCTGGGGTTGGACCCCAGCAGATAGAAAGTCAGAAACATCAATGAGAGAGAAACATCAATCAGCTGCCTCCTGCACACCTCCTACTGGGGATGTGCCTGCAACCAAGGTACATGCCCTTGACCAGAATCGAACCTGGAACCCTTCGGTCCACAGGCCGACGCTATAGCCACTGAGCCAAACCGGTCAGGCGTGGCTTAGGCGGCTTAAGGAGGGCCGGGGGGCCTGGGGTTTACTAAACTTTACTGGAGCTGTTCCCCACCCAGCCCCTGCCCCAGAACCACACTGCTGGCATCAAGGCTCCTGGCAGCTTCCTGACAAGTGGGAGGCAGGAGAGCTGAGTAGAGCGAGGCTGCAGGGAGCCACAGAAGGGCTGGGCCTGAAGGTAGAGGAACCTTTGGCAAAGCAGCTGCCAGGAGCCGCGGCCATGGGGTCTGCAGGCGCTCACAGGCCTCCATCTGATGGGGGATCCTGGGCAAGGCCATGGCCTCGGGGAAGCGGCTGGCCAGGAGGCCAGCGGCCTAAGGGGCGCAGAGCTGCGCCAAGGTGGGGTGCACTGGAGGGGGCTCAGGCCTGGGCAGGGTGCTGGCGGCAGAGAGTGAGGTTCTGTATTGGCCCCAATAGGCGGGAAACAAGAGGCGATGACTGCAGGCATGGAAGGACTCCCGGGAGGAGGGGCGCAGACTCTCAGCCCTGAGGTGGGGGTGGAGGGGCGGCGCCACCTCAGTGGAGGAGCGCCCCACTGCTGGGTGCCCCACTGAGGTGGTTTGGTGAAGCTCCTGGCGCTGACCAGGCCTCTTCGAGACCTGCACACTTGAGAGGCCGGACTCCTGCTCCTGCCTTGGCCCAAAAACAAGTCTGCGCCTGCCCCGCCCCCAGTTCTCGCCCACCCCATGGGGGTGCAAACCTGCACAGTGAGTGCAAGCCTACTACCTGCTCCCCAGAAGGGGGGCAGTAAAGAATGGGGTGGGGCGGGGGAGAGGAAAGAAAGTGGAGCATCCATGATGAAGAGGTGCTGGAGAATGAGGCTTGGAAGCCTCATGGGGAGGTTTGTTCTGTTTGCCCTGTGGCTGTCCCTTAGGAAAGGCGGAGAGCCGGCTGTGAGGGCTCCTGCGCGAGGAGTCCAGTTCCATAGCCAACTGGAATTGGCCTCAGTTTCCTGCTCTGTAAAATGTGTTAAGCGTGTCCCAGTGCCTTCACTGAGCTTTGCGGGCCAATTGAGATACTATATAAAGAAAATGAGGGAAGGCATAAGAAAGAAAAGGAAGGGCGGGCAACACAAAAGAAAGATTGGAAGGAACCTGTAAACCTATTATCACTTAAATAGGGAATAGCGTCAACAGTGTTGTAATGACTGTATGAAGCCAGGTGGGTACTGGAAATATCAGGGAACACTTTGTAAAGTATATGGTTGCCTAACCACTATTCTGTAACTAATAAACCTGAAACTAATACAAAATAATATTGAATGTAAAGAAATGAAAATAGAAGTGAAATTTTTCTAAATTTCAAAGTTTAAATAAAGGCTATAAAGGAAGGAAGGGGGAGAATAAAAATAGTGTTTTTCATTTTACCACTTTATTGTCTTTTCAGTATATGAAAAAGACAGTTATCTTTATATGGTGCTTTTATGCTTTTCTAAGTCATTATCTCATTTGATGTTCAGGGCAATTTAAAGACAAGATAATTATTCCCTCCACCTTTCAAAGAAAGGAAACCTTGGTGCCTGGCCCCAATGATTCAATCGTCAATCCCTTATTGTAAAGCGGGGTTAGTGAAATTTTCTGTGAAGGGTCATATCTATACTAATAAAAGCCTTGGGGGTGATCTGGCCAGCAGGGGAGGGCAGTTGGGGTTATCATGCCCGCAGGGGAATTGTTAGGCGACAATAAGGCCAGCAGGGGAGCTGTTAGGGGGCTATCAGGCAGGCACGCAGGTTAGGAGACAGCGGTCCAGGATTGTGAAAGCGATGTCCAACTGCCGGTTTAGGCCCTTTCCAGTCCCCATCTTGTAAAATGTCGACCCTAAGCTCCAGACATCGCTTGTAGCCGTAGTAGTCTTGTCTCTTCAAGATCTCGGGGGCCATGTAGTAGATTGCCCCTCAGAAGGTGCTCAGTTCTTTGCCTTTCGCTTCTTTTCCGAAAACCCAGTCTGCAAGTGTATTGTTTCTGTTTGCATCTACCAGAATGTTGGCGGGCTTCAGGTCCTGGTGGGCAAGGCCCCTGTGGTGGCAGTACTGGAGCGCAGACACCAGCTGCAGGAAAGCGGCGCTAAAACCCTTATTTTTGGTGGGAGACCCGCAACATGTAAATTGTCATAGGAAACTCAAGGCCCTTCTAACCCTCCCCGGGCTGGCCCTGGCTGTGGCCAAAGGGAGAGACTGGCCTGCCCCCATCAGCCTGCCCAGTGTGGAGGCCGCATTCATGGGCGGCTTCCTTTGGGGCCCCATCCCTGATGACGGTGCTCCTGTGGCTACTATTGTGCATCGTCAAGGAGCCCTCAGGTCCACGCTTCAGGACTGGTCTGTGGGTAGCTGTCCTGATCTCAGCGGGGTTGATTGGGGAATGGTGGGAATGGCTTCCAGGCTGGGTGGGGGTGTGGTCGCGTTCGACCCAGGCAGTCTTTGTCTTTGGTCTCCTCCGCATATGCCCAGTGTGAAGGCCACATGCATGGGGGGCTCCCCCTTGGTCTCCACCTCTCCTGATAGTTCTGCCGTTGAGGATCCTTTTGCACATTGTCGGGGAGCACCGAGGGACGCACTTCAGGGCTGGGCTGGGGGTAGCTGTACTGAACTCAGGGGTGTCGGCTGGGGGAGCGGTGGTTATGGTCTCCACCAGGTCGTGTGGGGAGTGGTCGCATTCGATCCTGAAAATGCTCCTGGGCTCAAGGGAGGGGTTGGCCCTTACCCAGATAGTAGTGCCAGGCGTCTTGGTCTCCATCATTCATTGCGTCCGGTATGTCCCCATCACTCTGTCGAACGTTCTGCTGTGTCACTGACTGCTGGATCTCTTCCTGCTTGAAGCCCAGGTCCAGCATTATTGCTGTGACGTGGGGTTCCAAGTCCCCCTGGGGTGGCTCAGTGTGGGGCCACAGCGACTCCTCCTAATGGCCCATGTTGAGCCAGGGATCCTCCATGACCTCTTCCATGGTCGGCCTCTGGATAGGGTCCACTGTCAGTAACCTGTTTCAAAAACTATGCCTTTCCTGCTCAGGCAGTGCGGCACTTTGAACTTCCCCGCCAGGATCTTCTCCCTCGGTCTTACAAAGTAGGCCCCCCGGAACCCCACCTATCCTGTCACCATCTTGTACAATGTCGCCCCTAAGCTCCAGACGTCGCTTTGGAGCCGTAGTAGTCTTGTCTCTTCAAGATCTCGGGGGCCATGTAGTAGATTGCCCCTCAGAAGGTACTCAGTTCTTTGCCTTTAGCTTCTTTTCCGAAAACCCAGTCAGCAAGTGTGATGTTTCTGTTTGCATCTACCAGAATGTTGGCGGGCTTCAGGTCCCGGTGGGCAAGGCCCCTGTGGTGGCAGTACTGGAGCGCGGAGGCCAGCTGCAGGAAAGCAGCGCTAAAACCCTTATTTTTGGTGGGAGACCCGCAACATGTAAATTGTCATAGGAAACTCAAGGCCCTTCTAACCCTCCCCGGGCTGGCCCTGGCTGTGGCCAAAGGGAGAGACTGGCCTGCCCCCATCAGCCTGCCCAGTGTGGAGGCCGCATTCATGGGCGGCTCCATTTGGGGCCCCATCCCTGATGACGGTGCTCCTGTGGCTACTGTTGTGCATCGTCAAGGAGCCCTCAGGTCCACGCTTCAGGACTGGTCTGTGGGTAGCTGTCCTGATCTCAGCGGGGTTGATTGGGGAATTGTGGGAATGGCTTCCAGGCTGGGTGGGGGTGTGGTCGCGATCAACCCAGGCAGTCTATGTCTTTGGTCTCCTCCGCATATGCCCAGTGTGAAGGCCACATTCATGGGCAGCTCTCCCTTGGTCTCCACCTCTGCTGATAGTGCTGCCCTTGAGGCTCCTTTTGCACATTGTGGGGTTGCACCCAGGGACACACTTCAGGACTGGGCTGGGGTTAGCTGTCCTGAACTCACGGGGGTCTGCTGGGGGGGCGGTGGTTATGCTCTCCACGAGGTCGTGTGAGGAGTGGTCACCTTCGACCCTGAAAATGCTCCTGGCCTCAAGGGAGGGGTAGGCCCTTACCCATATAGTGCGGCCAGGCATCTTGGTCTCCATCATTCATAGGATCCGGTATGTCCCCATCACTCTGTCGAACGTTCCACTGTGTCACTGACTGCTGGATCTCTTTCCGCTTGAAGCCCAGGTCCAGCATCATTGCTGTGACGAGGGGGTTTCAAGTCCCCCTGGGGCGGCTCAGTGTGGGGCCACAGCGACTCCTCCTCCTGGCCCATGTTGAGCCAGGGATCCTCCATGACCTCTTCCATGGTCGGCCTCTGGATAGGGTCCACTGTCAGTAACCTGTTTCAAAAACTATGCCTTTCCTGCTCAGGCAGTGCGGCACTTTGAACTTCCCCGCCAGGATCTTCTCCCTCGGTCTTACAAAGTAGGCCCCCCGGAACCCCACCTATCCTGTCACCATCTTGTACAATGTCGCCCCTAAGCTCCAGACGTCGCTTTGGAGCCGTAGTAGTCTTGTCTCTTCAAGATCTCGGGGGCCATGTAGTAGATTGCCCCTCAGAAGGTACTCAGTTCTTTGCCTTTAGCTTCTTTTCCGAAAACCCAGTCAGCAAGTGTGATGTTTCTGTTTGCATCTACCAGAATGTTGGCGGGCTTCAGGTCCCGGTGGGCAAGGCCCCTGTGGTGGCAGTACTGGAGCGCGGAGGCCAGCTGCAGGAAAGCAGCGCTAAAACCCTTATTTTTGGTGGGAGACCCGCAACATGTAAATTGTCATAGGAAACTCAAGGCCCTTCTAACCCTCCCCGGGCTGGCCCTGGCTGTGGCCAAAGGGAGAGACTGGCCTGCCCCCATCAGCCTGCCCAGTGTGGAGGCCGCATTCATGGGCGGCTCCATTTGGGGCCCCATCCCTGATGACGGTGCTCCTGTGGCTACTGTTGTGCATCGTCAAGGAGCCCTCAGGTCCACGCTTCAGGACTGGTCTGTGGGTAGCTGTCCTGATCTCAGCGGGGTTGATTGGGGAATTGTGGGAATGGCTTCCAGGCTGGGTGGGGGTGTGGTCGCGATCAACCCAGGCAGTCTATGTCTTTGGTCTCCTCCGCATATGCCCAGTGTGAAGGCCACATTCATGGGCAGCTCTCCCTTGGTCTCCACCTCTGCTGATAGTGCTGCCCTTGAGGCTCCTTTTGCACATTGTGGGGTTGCACCCAGGGACACACTTCAGGACTGGGCTGGGGTTAGCTGTCCTGAACTCACGGGGGTCTGCTGGGGGGGCGGTGGTTATGCTCTCCACGAGGTCGTGTGAGGAGTGGTCACCTTCGACCCTGAAAATGCTCCTGGCCTCAAGGGAGGGGTAGGCCCTTACCCATATAGTGCGGCCAGGCATCTTGGTCTCCATCATTCATAGGATCCGGTATGTCCCCATCACTCTGTCGAACGTTCCACTGTGTCACTGACTGCTGGATCTCTTTCCGCTTGAAGCCCAGGTCCAGCATCATTGCTGTGACGAGGGGGTTTCAAGTCCCCCTGGGGCGGCTCAGTGTGGGGCCACAGCGACTCCTCCTCCTGGCCCATGTTGAGCCAGGGATCCTCCATGACCTCTTCCATGGTCTGCCTTTGGATAGGGTCCACTGTCAGTAACCTGTTTAAAAAAATTTGCCTTGCCTGCTCAGGCAGTGCGACACTTTGAACGTCCCCGCCAGGATCTTCGCCCTCTGTCCTACAAAATAGGCCCCCCAGAACCGCACCTTTCCCATCACCATCTTGTACAATGTCGACCCTAAGCTCCAGATGTCGCTTTGTAGCCGTAGTAGTCTTGTCTCTTCAAGATCTCGGGGGCCATGTAGTAGATTGCCCCTCAGAAGGTGCTCAGTTCTTTGCCTTTCGCTTCTTTTCCGAAAACCCAGTCAGCAAGTGTGATGTTTCTGTTTGCATCTACCAGAATGTTGGCGGGCTTCAGGTCCCGGTGGGCAAGGCCCCTGTGGTGGAGGTACTGGAGCCCGGACACCAGCTGCAGGAAAGTGGCTCTAAAACCCTTCTTTTTGGTGGGAGATCTGCAACATGTAAATTTTCATAGGACACTCAAGGCCCTTCTAACCTTCCCTGGGCCCGCCCTGGCTGTGGCCAGAGAGAGAAACTGGGCTGCCCCCATCAGCAGGCCCAGTGTGGAGGCCGCATTCATGGGCGGCTCCCCCTGGGGCTCCACCCCTGATGATGGTGCTCCAGTGGCTACTGTTGTGCATCGTGAAGGAGCCCTCAGGTCCGCGCTTCAGGACTGGGCTGGGGGTCGCTGTCCTGACCTCAGTGGGGTGGATTGGGGAATGGCGGCAATGGCTTCCAGGCTGGGTGGGGGTGTGGTCGCGTTCGACCCAGGCAGTCTATGTCTTTGGTCTCCTCCGCATATGCCCAGTGTGAAGGCCACATTCACGGGCAGCTCCCCCTTGGTCTCCACCTCTGCTGATAGTCCTGCCGTTGAGGCTCCTTTTGCACATTGTGGGGGAGCACCCAGGGACACACTTCAGGACTGGGCTGGGGTTAGCTGTCTTGAACTCACTAGGGTCTGCTGGGGGTATGTTCCCCACCAGGTCTTGTGGGGAGTGGTGGCCTTCGACCCTGAAAATGCTCCTGGGCTCAAGGGAGGGGTTGGCCCTTACCCAGATAGTGCGGCCAGGCGTCTTGGTCTCCATCATTCATTGGGTCCGGTATGTCCCCATCACTCTGTCGAACCTTCCGCTGTGTCACTGACTGCTGTATCTCTTCCTGCTTGAAGCCCAGGTCCAGCATCATTGCTGTTAAGTGGGGTTCCAAGTCCCCCTGTGGAGGATCAGTGTGGGGCCACAGCGACTCCTCCTCCTGGCCCATGTTGAACCAGGGATCCTCCATGACCTCTTCCATGGTCGGCCTCTGGATAGGGTCCACTGTCAGTAACCTGTTTCAAAAACTTTGCCTTTCCTGCTCAGGCAGTGCGGCACTTCGAACTTCCCCGCCAGGATCTTCTCCCTCGGTCTTACAAAGTAGGCCCCCCAGAACCGCACCTTTCCCGTCACCATCTTGTACAATGTCGCCCCTAAGCTCCAGACGTCCCTTTGTAGCTGTAGTATTCTTTTCTCTTCAAGATCTCGGGGGCCATGTAGTAGATTGCCCCTCAGAAGGTTCTCAGTTTTTTGCCTTTCCCTTCTTTTCTGAAAACGCATTCAGCAAGTTTGATGTTTCTGTTTGCATCTACCAGAATGTTGGCGGGCTTCAGGTCCCGGTGGGCAAGGCCCCTGTGGTGGAGGTACTGGAGCCCGGACACCAGCTGCATGAAAGCGGCCCTAAAACACTTCTTTTCAGTGTGAGACCCGCAACATGTAAATTTACATAGGAAACTCAAGGCCCTTCTAACCTTCCCTGGGCCCGCCCTGGCTGTGGCCAGAGGGAGAGGCTGGGCTGCCCCCATCAGCCTGCCCAGTGTGGAGGTTGCATTCATGGGCGGCTCCCCCTGGGGCTCCACCCCTGATGATGGTGCTCCTGTGTCTACTGTTGTGCATGGTGAAGGAGCCCTCAGGTCCGCGCTTCAGGACTGGGCTGGGGGTCGCTGTCCTGACCTCAGTGGGGTTGATTGGGGAATGGCTGCAATGGCTTCCAGGCTGGTGGGGGTGTGGTCGCGTTCAACCCAGGCAGTGTATGTCTTTGGTCTCCTCCGCATATGCCCAGTGTGAAGGCCACATTCATGGGCAGCTCCCCCTTGGTCTCCACCTCTGCTGATAATCCTGCCGTTGAGGCTCCTTTAGAACATTGTGGGGGAGCACCCAGGGACGCACTTCAGGACTGGGCTGGGGTTAGCTGTCCTGAACTCACGGGGGTCTGCTGGGGGGGCGGTGGGTATGGTCTCCACCAGGTCGTGTGGGGAGTGGTCGCCATCAACCCTGAAAATGCTCCTGGCCTCAAGGGAGGGGTAGGCCCTTACCCAGATAGTGTGGCCAGGCGTCTTGGTATACATCATTCATAGGATCCTGTATGTCCCCATCACTCTGTCTAACGAAGCCCAGGTCCAGCATCATTGCTGTGACGTGGGGTTCCAAGTCCCCCTGGGGTGGCTCAGTGTGGGGCCACAGCGACTCCTCCTCCTGGCCCATGTTGAGCCAGGGAGCCTCCATGGCCTCTTCCATGGTCGGCCTCTGGATAGAGTCCACTGTCAGTAACCTGTTTCAAAAACTTTGCCTTGCCTGCTCAGGCAGTGTGGCACTTCAAACCTCCCCGCCAGGATCTTCTCCCTCGGTCTTACAAAGTAGGCCCCCCGGAACCGCACCTTTCCCGTTACCATCTTGTACAATGTCGCCCTTAGCTCCAGACATCGCTTTGTAGCCGTAGTAGTCTTGTCTCTTCAAGATCTCGGGGGCCATGTAGTAGATTGCCCCTTAGAAGGTGCTCAGTTTTTTGCCTTTCGCTTCTTTTCTGAAAACACAGTCAGCAAGTTTGATGTTTCTGTTTGCATCTACCAGTATGTTGGCGGGCTTCAGGTCCCGGTGGGCAATGCCCCTGTGGTGGCAGTACTGGAGCAAGGACACCAGCTTCTTGAATGCTGCGTCCTCTTCCTTCTCGGTCAGGCAGACCTAGGTCGCCAGGTGCTCTCTGGGGCCCCTTCCCCTCAAGTGTTCCATTGCCAGATAAAACTTTTCCTGGGTGGCAATCACCTCAAATAATGTCCTCTGGGTGGTTTATGCTCTCAAGACAGTAGGCTCCTTTGCGCAACTCAGGACCGCCCTTTTGGTTGATGATTTTATAACCACCTCAGTGGCAGTTGGCTCCTGCCGGGCAAAGCTCACCGTAGCCCAGGTTCCCTTGCAAATGGTTCCCCAGAGCACATAATCACCAACGAAGCTCACCTGGATCATGGGAGGGGTTGAAAACTCAGCGAAGGATGTTTCCAAGTCAGAAGACATGGCAACTCCAAAATTCAAAAAAAGAAAAAAATTGTTTCCACAAGGCTGGGTGGGGGAGTGGTCACATTCGACCCTGGGCAGTCGAAGTCATCGGTCTCCTCCTCAGGTTGCCCAGTGTGGAGGCCTAGACGATGGGCGGCTCACTTTCAGACTCTACCCCTGCTGATGGTGCTCCTGGAGATTCTGTTGAGATTCGTGTGGGAGCCCCCAGGGCCGGGGTTCATGACTGGGCTGGGGTAGCTGTCCTCAATTCAGGGGGTCGGCTGTGGGAACAAAGTCGGCCACTTTATATCTTACTGTTGGCATCTAACAGGATGTTGGTGGGCTTCAGGTCCCGGGGGTGGTGCCCCTGTGGTGGCAGTACTGGAGCCTGGACACCAGCTACTGGAACGCTGTGCGATTCAAGCTTGGTCAGGGGCACCTAGGTCGCCAGGTGCTCTCTGAGGTGCACTCCTCTCACGGGTTCCATGGCCAGGTAAAACTTGTCCTGGGTGGCAATCACCTCAAATAATGTCCTCTGGGTGGTTTATGCTCTCAAGACAATAGGCTCCTTTGGGCAACTCAGGACAGCACTTCTGGTTGATGGTTTTATAACCACCTCCATGGCAGTTGACTCCTGCAGGGCCAAGCTCACCATAGCCCTGGCTCCCTTGCCAATGGTTCCCCAGAGCACATGATCACCAACGAAGCTCACATGGATCATGGATGTGGTTGAAAACTAAGACAAGGATCTTGCCGAGTCAGAAGACTTGGCAACTCCAAAATTCAAAACCAAAGAAAAAAAATGGTTTCAACCAGGCTGGGTGGGGGAGTGGTCACATTCGAACCCAGGCAGTCTAGGTCTTCGGTCTCCTCCTCAGCCTGCCCAGTGTGCAGTCCGCATCGATGGGCGGCTCACACTCAGGCTTTTCTCCTGCTGATGGTGCTCCTGCAGATTCTGTTGAGATTGGTGTGGGAGCCCCCAAGGCCGCACTTCAGGACTGGGCTGGGATAGCTGTCCTCAATTCAGTGTTCTGCTGGGGGTCCAAAGTCAACCACTTTGATGTTCCTGTTGGCATCTAACAGGATGTTGGCCGGCTTCAGGTCCCGGGGGGTGATGCCCCTCTGGTGGCAGTACTGGATTGCGGACACCAGCTTCTGGAATGCTGCGCGCCTCTAGCTAGGTCAGGGGAACCTAGGTCGCCAGGTGCTCTCTGAGGTCCCATCCCCTGACGTGTTCCATCGCCAGGTAAAATTTGTCCTGGGTGGCAATCACCTCAAATAATGTCCTCTGGGTGGTTTATGCTCTCAAGACAATAGGCTCCTTTGGGCAACTCAGGATAGCCCTTCTGGTTGATGGTTTTATAACCATCTCGGTGGCAGTTGACGCCTGCCCGGCCAAGCTCACCATAGCCCAGGCTCCCTTGCCAAGGCTTCCCCAGAGCACTTAATCACCAACAAAGCTCACCTGGATCATGGGAGGGGTTGAAAACTCAGCAAGGATGTTGCCAATTCAGAAGACATGGCAACTCCAAAATTTAAAACAAAAGAAAAAAAATGGTTTCCACAAGGCTGGGTGGGGGTGTGGTCACATTCGACCCAAGGCAGTCTAGGACTTTGGTCTCCTCCTCAGCCTGCCCATTGTGGAGTCCGTTTTAATGGGCGGCCCACCCTGAGCCTTTTCCCCTGCTGATGGTGCTCCTGCAGATTCTGTTGAGATTGTTGTGGGAGCCCCCAGGGCCACGCTTCTGGACTGGGCTGGGGTAGCTGTCCTCAACTCAGGGGGTTGGCTAGGGGACCCAAGTCGGCCACTTTGATGTTCCTGTTGGCATCTAACAGGATGTTGGTGGGCTTCATGTCCCGGGGGTGATGCCCCTGTGGTGGCAGTACTGGAGCGCCGAAACCAGCTGTCTGAATTCAGAGCGCGCTTCTAGCTCAGTCAGGCGGACCTAGGTCACCAGGTGCTCTCTGAGGTACCCTACCCTCACATGTTCCATCGCCAAGTAAAACTTGTCCTGGGTGGCAATCACCTCAAATAATGACATCTGGGTGGTTTATGCTCTCAAGACAATAGGCTCCTTTGGGCAACTCAGGACAGCCCTTCTGGTTGATGGTTTTATAACCACCTCCATGGCAGTTGGCTCCTGCAGGGCCAAGCTCACCAGAGCCCAGGCTCCCTTACCAATGGTTCCCCAGAGCGTATAATTACCAAGGAAGCTCACCTGGATCATCAGAGGGTTTGAAAACTCAGATGAGGATGTTGCCAAGTCAGAAGACATGGCAACTCCAAAATTTAAAACAAAAGAAAAAAAATTGTTTCCACATGGCTGGGTGGGGGTGTGGTCACATTCAACCCCAGGCAGTCTAGGTCTTTGGTCCCCTCCTCACCCTGCCCATTGTGGAGTCCGCTTTGATGGGCGGCCCACACTGAGGCTTTTCCCCTGCTGATGGTGCTCCTGCAGATTCTGTTGAGATTGGTGTGGGAGCCCCCAAGGCCGCACTTCAGGACTGGGCTGGGATAGCTGTCCTCAATTCAGTGTTCTGCTGGGGGTCCAAAGTCAACCACTTTGATGTTCCTGTTGGCATCTAACAGGATGTTGGCCGGCTTCAGGTCCCGGGGGGTGATGCCCCTCTGGTGGCAGTACTGGATTGCGGACACCAGCTTCTGGAATGCTGCGCGCCTCTAGCTAGGTCAGGGGAACCTAGGTCGCCAGGTGCTCTCTGAGGTCCCATCCCCTGACGTGTTCCATCGCCAAGTAAAATTTGTCCTGGGTGGCAATCACCTCAAATAATGTCCTCTGGGTGGTTTATGCTCTCAAGACAATAGGCTCCTTTGGGCAACTCAGGACAGCCCTTCTGGTTGATGGTTTTATAACCACCTCCGTGGCAGTTGGCTCCTGTCGGGCCAAGCTCACCAAAGCCCAGGCTCCCTTACCAATGGTTCCCCAGAGCATATAATTACCAACGAAGCTCACCTGGATCATGGAAGGGGTTGAAAACTCAGATGAGGATGTTGCCAAGTCAGAAGACATGGCAACTCCAAAATTCAAAACAAAAGAAAAAAAATGGTTTCCACAAGGCTGGGTGGGGGAGTAGTCACATTCGACCTCAGGCAGTCTAAGTCTGTGGTCTCCTCCTCAGCCTAACCATTGTGGAGTCCGTTTTGATGGGCGGCTCACCCTCGGGCTCTACTCCTGCTGAGGGTGCTCCTGCAGATTCTGTTGAGATTGTTGTGGGAGCCCCCAGGGCCGCGCTGCAGGACTGGGCTCGGGTAGCTGTCCTCAATTCAGGGGGTCGGCTGGGGGACCCAAGTCGGCCACTTTGATGTTCCTCTTGGCATCTAACAGGATGTTGGCGGGCTTCAGGTCCCGGGGGGTGATGCCCCTGTGTTGGCAGTACTGGAGGGCGGACACCAGCTGCTGGAACTCTGTGCGCTTCTAGCTGGGTCAGGTGGACCTACGTTGCCAGGTGCTCTCCTAGGTCCCCTCCCCTCAAGTGCTCCATCACCAGATAAACTTGTCCTGGGTGGCAGTCACCTCAAATAATGTCCTCTGGGTGGTTTATGCTCTCAAGACAATAGGTTCCTTTGGGCAACTCAGGACAGTCCTTCTGGTTGATGGTTTTGTAACCACCTTGGTGGCAGTTGGCTCCTGCACGGCCAAGCTCACTATAACCCAGGCTCCCTTGCCAATGGTTCCCCAGAGCACATAATCACCAACGAAGCTCACCTGGATCATGGTAGGGTTTGAAAACTCAGACAAGGATGTTGCCAAGTCAGAAGACATGGCAGCTCCAAAATTCAAAACAAGAGAAAAAAATGGTTTCCACCAGGCTGGGTGGGGGAGTGGTCACGTTCGACCCCGGGCAGTCTAGGTCTTTGGTCTCCTCCTCAGCCTGCCCATTGTGGAGTTCGCCTTGATGGGCAGCTCACCCTCGGGCTCTACCCCTGCTGATGGTGCTCCTGCAGATTCTTTTGAAATTGATTTGGGAGCCCCCAGGGCCGGGCTTCAGGACTGGGCTGGGGTAGCTGTCCTCAATTCAGGGGGTCGGCTGGGGAACCCAAGTTGGCCACTTTGATATTCCTGTTGGCATCTAATAGGATGTTGGCGGGTTTCAGGTTCCGGGGGGTGAAGCCCCTGTGGTGGCAGTACTGGATTGCGGACACCAGCTGCTGGAACGCTGTATGCTTCTAGCTCAGTCAGGCGGACCTAGGTCGCCAGGTGCTCTCCTAGGTCCCCTCATCACCAGGTAAAACTTGTCCTGGGTGGCAATCACCTCAAATAATGAAGTGATGTTAGGATGAAGACAATGGACTTCTTGAGGGAACTCAGGACAGCCCTTCTTACTGATGGTTTTTATAACCACCTCGGTGGCAGTTGGCACGTGCCGGGCCAAGCTCACCGTAGCCCAGGCTCCCTTGTTGATGGTTCGCCTCAGCACATAATCACCAACGAAGTGCACCTGGATCATGGGAGGGGTTGAAAAGTGAGAAAAGGATGTTGCCAAGTCAGACATGGTGGCAAAATAACAAAAAAAAACAAAAAAGAAAAAAACAAGCTAAGGCTTCCAAGTCCAACAGGTCACCAAAGCAGCTTCCTGGACTTCAACGGACAAAATCCTCGGCCCAGAAAGGGCCTTATATTGGAGTGGTTTGCAATTCCATCTCAATGGTGCCTTATGTGGTGAGTGCAAGTAATGGACCAATCATTGCTGGGGATAAACCATAGTGTTTTTCTCACTTTTTGGCCTCATGACCTTTATACTCTGGGGAAAAACAAAGGACACACACTTTTGTTCATGTGGGATAGATTGATATTTTATTAAAAATGAAACGCGATAAGATGCGTGCGCAAGGTAAATCTGACTTATTCTCATGCTCCAATTCTCAGTTCAGATATCCCTGATCCATCCATTCCTACCTGCCTCACTCAGGCCATCACATTTGTCATCTTCATAGCACTGACCACAGTGGGGCTGAGCCTTGTTTACTGTAGCTGGTAGGTCTGTGTGATTCTGCACCAACTTGTTGGCTTACTAAAAGTCAGTTGCAGATTTTTCCAAACTTGTTTATGCCAAGTATATTCATTTTGTCATGGATGTAACTCAAGAACTCTTATGTTAATGTAGGATGATTCATATGATCTGGATTTGGTAAACCAGATTATTGTTATTTCTGTGAAAACAAAGTTGAAAACTTTGGAAGATTCAATACGCACATGATGCTATAAAGAATTCCTGTTGATTTAGGTTTAGGTTTGACAATTGTACTAGACTAGGAAAAAGAACAATAAATGCATAGAGGACAAAAATCTAAGATAGATTTTGTAGGTATAATAAAAAGAACATAAAAGGGGAGATTTGTATGGGCTATTGGAATCAGACAAAGTTTCAAAAAGGAAATTGCATCTGAGTTAGAAAATTAAGATGGAAGATGGGGCAGTTAGGGAAGATAGCTGGAGGGAAATTGCATAAGCAAAGGCAAAGAGGTAAAAGTGGTAACAGTGCATGGAGGGCAGTAAGAGAACTGCTGAAGTGAATGCAGTTGGCTCAGGCTCTCCTGAAAGCTAGCCCTGAACACCATGAAAGCAGGTTGTGATGGGTGCCACATGTCCTAGGAAGGTTTCAGCGAGAGTTGAAGGAACACAAAAGTAGAGGGAATAGAAGCTGATAGATGTGCATAGGACATTTCCCCCAAAACACAAAGTTTACAACTAAAAATAAGAAAAAATAGTTGGAAGTTATTTTCATTACAAAAACAAACTTAAAAACAGTGAAAAAAATAACACTGAACCATATTAGTGGACTGAACTGAACCTCAATATATATTTACAGCAACTTAAGATACTGCAAAGTCAGAATCTCAGTAGGACACATATAGAAAGAATAAATCAACGTGCTCATAGAAGTGACATTTAGAATGATTTTTTTATATCACCTTAGGATGACTCCTGTGTTCTTCCTGAATTGATCATTTTTATCACACATGCACTCACACACACACACACACACACCCCATACACACATTTCCATTAACCACAAAGTCTATTATTTCCTTTAAGAAGTTACTCAACCACATCATAGTCCTAGATCTTCAATGGCTAAAATGCCCAAGAAAGGGTATCAATCTAGTGCTAGGCACTGTGCCCGGGACTTCTAGAAAAGGCCACACCAATGTGGCTTAGGAGGCTTAGAGAAAAATGGAGAGTCTAGAAAGAAGGGAGAGCAATTCACTCAATTCCTGCATCTTGCTGTGTGAAGTCCCCTTCACTGATGAACTGCTTGGTGATTGAGCTTTTCTGTGATCATCTGGGATAGGCTCATGAACCTGCTCTCCTTCACCCAAGGGCCCTGAGTTTGGTTTTATGACCCAGTTGTTTTAGAGTGTTAACGTGGATCACAATGTTTTGGTGTGAAGAAAAAAGAAAAGTAATTTCAATGCTTAAAAGTAACAAAATAAAATAAATATAGATTAATAATGAAAAATAAATTTGCATGGGTATTGAAATACAGTATATGGAGCCCAACTAAGAAAAAACTAAAAGACATAGTTGGACAATCTGCACATATTTGAAGAATATAAATTACAAAGTAGAAAACAAATTAGTTAGCTTGAGGCATATTGTTATGGGTAGGTGAAATGGAAAGAAATGAGCAAGGAAAATATATTTTTTTCAACCATTAGAGACCAGAAAAGCACTTTCAGGTCTATTGGAAGACTACTTTCTGACTTTATCTGCCAGGAAAGCTAGTAGGACTTTTTTGGAAAGGCCTGTGAACAAATGGCTTGGGAGCATTTTGAGAGGGGGCTGGTATCTCATCAGACACAGCTAGAGAAGGGATGGAGCCCCAAGCACAGATGCCTGGCACAGGTAAGCACTGAAGACTCATTTACCTCAAGAAATGGTTATTTTGGTTGTGAAGAGAAAGCATACGTGGGCATCTATCTCTCCTCAGTCTTCCCATGATTCCCTCTGCTTGTCCCTCAGCACAGAATTGCAGCTATATTTTTATGTGTCGTCTCCCACCCTCTGCTTCGACTATAAGCTCCTTCTATAGGGACCCCTGTTGAGGTGTCCAGGCCTCTCACACCCAGGCCTGGCTTACTGTAAAGCCTCACAAGTGGAAGACTAACGTTTCTGCTCCTGGAAACAAACACGATGGAGTTAAGAGCAAAAACGTTGGCCAGAGACCTTGCTCTGCCACAGTTTACGCAGCTGTGAAACCGGTATAACCACAGTGCGCCTATATCACGGGAGGGCTGTGAAGATTAAGTGCAGCACATGTAACATGCTGAGTATTGTGCCTGGCTTGAGTATTGTGTCACTGCTCAATAATTGTTAGCTCATTGTTTTCAATGCATTAAAGTTATGTTTAAATCACAAGCATAATCAAAGCATTTGATCCAACGTGTCCTCTCTAAAAGCCGATGTGGATTAGAATATGGTCAGTCTGGCACTGATCATTCAGGAGGCTGATGAATTTATGTTTTATAGTATGAGTCTTGGGCTGTGATTATGTAATCTCTACCTCCTTCGGTTTGCTTGGTGAGGTAAAATTCTGGACCTGGCAAAACACACCCTTCCCCTCCATCCTTCATTTTAACCCAGTTTAAGGATCCTTCCTTGTTCCTGCTTCGCTAAGGATGAAATGCCAATTAACGGAGTTTGTTAATAACAGGCTTTAGATTTAATCCTCCCACAACCCTAATGCCTAGCAATAGAGACTTTTTGAATTTCAAACTCTTGTGAGTTAAGTATCAAATGAACACCTAGAAACTCCAGAAAGACTCCGCAGAAGTGGGGAAGTTGGCTGGATTTTCATTTTAAGAAGGATTTGTTCTATTTTTTGCAAAGAACAGCTTATAAATAGTCGTAACATATAATTTGTGTTACTTGATTTGCATAAACATAATGATTTTCAGTGAAAATAATTTGCACTCAGTTAATTTTAGAGTACTCCCTTCATCTTTTCTCTGAGACTCTGAAAAGAACACTATTTCATATGGGCGTGATCATAAGCTAGTACTACCTAGAACTAAATATGTCCTCACGGTTGTTATGAGTTATAAAAAATGCCCAACCACTCATATTACATTCAATGGGAGGAATGCCTCTAAAATTAACAGAGTTCAGATGTTGACTCAGTATAAGCCTAAACCTATCATCAAACAACTCTAAAAATAAAATATAATGATTTAGTGTGTAGACAGTTGTACTGGCTGAGTAATCTCCATTTGCAATAATTACCCGGTTCTGTGACCAAATTTGATTCTCTCAGTATTGTACCCTCTGGATATTTAATATGCTCATCTGTGTTTATGCAGATTAATGGATATTAAATTATAATGATCAGATTATAGACTTAATTAATAATTTAGTAATAGAGATGTACTTTGAATGCTTTGTGGTTACTCTTAGATTTTGAACAATATAAAATAATAATTTATATTCAGATTACTTACAGCTACCCCCAAACACTGAGGCAGAATATGTGATAAATGCTGAGAATTATAATATGAATCTGAAAAAAACAACTTTCTAATAAATTTCTGTGTAGTGTTTATTCAAGGAAATACAACTAATAAATTAAATAACATTTTGGGAGAATTATTAATTAGGTATTCCACAAATATTTATTTAATACAGATAGTTTCTGCCAATTTCATCATGATATGTTACATAAAGCTTTGTGATTTAGCCTACAACTCTAATCACAATTTATAATTTTGTGATTTTATGAAAATACTCTCCTTATTCCTAACAGTTGACTCATCAATGAACTTTGTAAACAATATACTTGGCCTGGAAAAAGAATACAGAGATGGAACTATTGAATTATTTGTAAAAATATATATATATATTAGATATGATTTATATAATTTCCAAAGGTAGAAATTTAAACAGTGGGGGAAAGGGAAATTTCTGATCAAAAGTAAGAAGGAATTTCCCAACAGGCTTAGCTCCCCAGAGAATGACTGTCTGCTTCAGATGGGAGTAGCTTTCCCATTGAAAGAGGTTCTTAAGAATGGGCCAGAGAGCCACTCAGCAACGATCGTGTGGAAGGAATCTAAGTCCAGAAAGAGCGTTTAGACTTAGCTGCTAAGGTGTTGTCTTTTGGCAGTTGCCAAAATGTGTTTGGGGATGTCTTTAGAATTTATTCAACTCAACTACCAGTTTTTCTCATAACATAGCATGACACTTATTTGTATAGTAACACATCAGCAAGTTAAAGAAGAGGGACATCTAGTAGATAAAATAAGCAAAAGGAAAGGGGTTTTCCTGTTCAAATTTAAATGTTTTTTACAATTTTTTTCATTGATCTCTCCTTGAAGAAAAAAAAAAATCAATCTATCTAGCTTTATCCTATCTAATAAAAGAGAAACATGGTAATTGGCGTACGACTGCTACCCTTCCCATTGGCTAATCAGTGAGATATGCAAATTAACTGTCAGCCAAGATGGCGGCCAACAGCCAGGCAGCTTGAAACTAACATGGGGCTTGCTTGCTTCAGTGACAGAGGACTGCAACGTTCCCCGGCTGCCTTGCAGGCCTCTGAGCCTGCAGTTTGAAACATTTTAACAAATACAGAAGTTAAACAAAACCCCAGAAAACCTGCTTTCAACGAGCCTGGGATCTCAGAGCTGGAGTTGATACAGAGTTTCGATTATAGAACCGAAACAAACCAGATACCTGCTTCCAGGAGCAGAGGCCTAAGAGCTGGAGCCTCAGAGCTAGAGCTGGTCCAGAATAAAAAAGAAAAAAAAAAAAGAAAAAAAGGAGCAGTTGGGAGCTTCCATCCCAGCCTGAAAACAGCCCTCAGCCCCTCATCCAGACTGGACAGGCACCCCAGTGGGGACCCCCACCCTGATCCAGGACACACTTCAGGGCAAACCAGCCAGCCCCCACCCATGCACCAGGCCTCTATCCTATGTAGTAAAAGGGTAATATGCCTCCCAGCACCGGGATCAGCAGAGCCGCGAGGCCTCCTGGCACCGGGATCAGCGTGACAGGGGGCAGCGCCCAAACCCCCTGATCACCCTGCAGCTCTGTGTGTGACAGAGGGCAGGGCCACAACCTCCCTATCTGCCCTGCTCTGTTTCTGACAGGGGAAGGCGCCCCAACCCCCTGATCGGCCCTGCTCTGTGCCTGATAGGAGGGAGTTCCCCAACCCCCTGATCGCCCTGCGGCTCTGTGTGTGACAGGGTGCGGCACCCCAACCACCCCCCCCCCACGGGTCCTGCTCTGTGTGTGACGGGGTAGAGCCATAACCTCCCCATCGGCCCTGCCCTGAGTGTGAGAGTGGTGGCGCCCCAACCCCCTGCTCTGCCCTGCTCTGTATGTGACAGGGGAGATGCCCCAACTTCCCTATAGGCCCTACTCTCTGAGTGACAGGGAGGAGCTCCTCAACCCCCTGATGGGCCCTGCTCTGTGCATGACAGGGGGAAGCTCCCCAACCCCCTGATGGGCCCTGCTCTGTGCGTGACAGGGGGTGGCGCTGCAACCACCCAATTGACCCTGCCTTGAGCATGCCAGGGGGTGGCATCGCGAGCTCCAAATCCACGCTGCTCTGTGCATGACAGGGGGTGGCGCCCCAACTCCCCAATAAGCCCTGCTCTGAGCCAGACCAGGGGCTGCACCTAGGGATTAGGCCTGCTCTCTGCCACCTGGGAGCAGGCCTAAGCCAGCAGGTCGTTGTTATCTCCTGAGCGGTCCCAGACTGCGAGAGGGCACAGGCCATGCTGAGGGACCCCCCTCCCCCCTGAGTGCACAAATTTTTGTGCACTGGGCCTCTAGTAAAGATATAGTTGACAAAATACAGTAGTTATTCATGATCAGGTGATTTGGGTAAGATAATTGTTGCATCTTGTCTTTTAATATATGTTTAACAAATGCCTTTTCAGTCATTTTTCTTTAATCAGGTCACATTAGGCTCTCTGAGGATGAATTCGTTTGCCTTGTAAAACATAAGCATGTGCCCCTCTCAGCTACCAATGAAGATCTGTTCCTTTAAGCTTAACCATTCAACAGTGAGAATAGCAAGTAAACAAAAAGGAAATAATTGCCTAAACTATAAATGCAATTGTTCTATTCAATTCTACTAAAATATTCATTTCAGTTTTTGTTCTCATCACCTTGAAATTAATTCAGATGTTTTAATATGGTAATATATTTTCTTATGGGGAAAAGTAATTCTGTACCCATTTCAAGAAAGAGCAACACAGCAGTAATTTAGAACCTGCTTGCCTAAATTAGTAAGATGAATCTAACTTTATTGACTAAAATAACTAACTCATTAGTGACGATTTCCCATAATTAATACCTATATCTAAAAAACAAATAAGTGCTGGAAGCATCATTCTTGAGAGCAGGGCTGATATTTATCTCTATTCTGTATCCAGAATAGAGTATACATTTTACGCACTTCAATATTTGGTGAATGAAGCTCTTCAAATCCATCTTAGCTGGGGGTAATTTTACCTCACTTTGAGCACTCACAGCTCTGTCTGGTCGTATATAAGAAATTGGGAATTGAGGGAATAAGAATTTATGTACCCTTTCCTCTCCCTCATTCATTCATTCATTAATCCATCCATCCATTCATTCATTCATTAATCCATTCATTCATTCAGTGCCAGGCCCTGTGCAGAACACAAAGGCATTTTGCAAGGTGCCTTCCTTCTTTAGGTCTTTACCTGTGAGAAGGAAGATACTGCCCCTGTGTTGCTTTGGACAAAATACAACCTCAATTTGTATTTTTTTAAATAAATTAACAAGTTGCTAATTTTTTTGAGTTTTTCATCCTAACATATTTTTTTCATTCCCTTCCCTTTTACTTCAGCCCCATATACTGTAATATCATAAATAATAGCAAACATTTCTTGGGCATTCATTAAATTCAAGCATTGTTCTCAATATTTTATACATAAGTAATTTTCATAATAACCTATAATGCAGGATTTTTAAAAAGATACTTAACTTTCAAACAAGAAAACTGAAGTTACATAATTTACCCAAGGTAAAAGAGCTGGTAAATGGCAAAGCCAGTATTTGATCCCAGGTAGCTTCTGGTTCCAGAAATAGTTCTTTTAACTACTGCATTTATCCTGACTCCCAGAATGATCCTTTGGTAAAATACCTAGATACATGGACACCTGTAATCCTATATAATAAAAGCTTAATATGCTAAGTGTCCAGTTGTCCAATTCTCCAGCTGTTCAAACAATCAAAGCGTAATATGCTAATGATATGCTAAGGCCACTCAACTGCTTGCTATGACATGCACTGACCACCAGGTGGCACACAGTCAGCTGGTTGACCAGTTGCTATGACATGCACTGAACACCAGTGGGCAGATGCTCCGACCAGTAGGTGAGCTTGCTGCTGGGGTCTGGCTGATTGGGACTGAGCGAGGCGGGCTGGACCTGCCCTGTAGCACTCCTGGAGTCCCTCCCCGGCTGGCCAACCTCCCATGTCCCTCCCCAGCCCCAATCGTGCACTGGGGGGATCCCTTGGCCTGGCCTGAGACCTTTCATAATCCAGAACCCCTCAGGAGATGTCAGAGAGCTAGTTTTGGCCCAATCCCACAGGCCAGGCTGAGGAATCCCACTGATGCACGAATTCGTGCACCAGGTCTCTAGTAGTGAAATAAAAATGGGTATTATAGTGATTTTTATGAAAAGATGGAAAACTATTTTAAGTACAGACAAACCAGGAAATGGAAACAATAAGAGCAACCAAAGACCCATATGGAGAAACCAGAGCAGTACATTGGGTGGAGATTAAGAGCACAGGATTCTGAGTTCATATCTCAGGTCCATTACTAGAGGGGAACCAATACAACCTAGTTAATTGCTAATCTGCCCTTGTTTCTTTAATCTGAAAACAAAGGGAATAAGAGAACCCAGTCTAAGTATTTGAGAAGATTAAAGACGATAATATATATAAACTACTTAGAAGACAACTAAGACAATGCTTACTAACATTGTCATTGCCATAGTTCATTGCATTGAAAACACCATCAATCATCGAATGATCTATTATTTTCTGTATTGCTTTGATAGAGAAAAATGCCTACTATCCATGCATAACGCCATCAATTTGGGGATGCACTGTGGTGTCAGAGATGCTGAAATGTGAAATAAAAAGTATGTCTTGGAATTAATGAAATACCATTTTAGTATTTAGATACCATTTAGAAAAAGGCCATTTGGGAGAATGAAATGTTTGAGTACATTAACATTTTCAATTTTTTCAACTCTATTTTCCACTTTCTCACTGTTGTTTCAGATATTTTGTGCCTGATCATCACCTTTTGCTATCATTGTTCTGAGAATACTACTCAGATTTAAAAGGTAATTGTGGTACTTATTCCTCAGGAAAAACAAACAGGATGTCTTAAAGAAAGGCAAAAGTGTATGACTGTGAGTGTGTGAGGGGCAGAGAGGTGATGAATGTGTGGATGGATAGTTTAAAGATTTTTTAGGTCAATATTCAAAACTACTTGACCAATATGAGAATCAAAAAAATGCCAGGGGCTGGAATCAGGTGTCAAAATGAGTTGCCAAACTTAAGGAAAATCAGTTTTTCATTCAACAAATATAAAGTTAACCAATGTGAATTCAATGTGCTACATGTAATATGTGAAGAATATATATATATCCTATCTAATAAAAGAGAAAAATGGTAATTGGCGTACGACGATACCCTTTTCATTGGCTAATCAGGGCTATATGCAAATTAACTGCCAACTAAGATTGGCAGTTAACTGCCAACTAAGATTGGCAGTTAACTGCCAACTAAGATTGGCAGTTAACTGCCAACTAAGATTGGCAGTTAACTGCCAACAAGATGGCGGTTAATTTGCATATGTAGGCACAATGCAGGGAGGCGATAGGGAAAGCAGGAAGAACCCCCTGCCACTGACAGTGATCGGAAACCCAGGGGGGAGCTAAGAACTGGGGGGCAGGGCAAAGGCGGCCCTGGGGCCGCCTTTGCCCTGCCCCCCAGCCATGATCAGAGAATCAGGCGCCTTTGCCGCCCTGGCCAGTGATAGCAGGAAGTAGGGGTGGAGCCAGCGATGGGAGCTGGGCATGGTCGAAGCTGGCAGTCCCAGGAGCTAGGGGCCCCTTGCCTGAGCCTAAAGCGGAGTCCACGATCACGGGGCAGCTGCAGCTGTGGGTCCCCGCTGCCTGGGCTGAACGCCTCAGCCAGAGGCATCCTGCAGGGGCAGGGGCGGAGCCCGTGTGATTGCGGCATCCCCCGCTGCCACTGCAGGTCCCTGCTGCCCGGGCCAGACGCCTAGGCCAGAGGCATCAGGCCTGGGCTGGGGGCAGAACCAGTGATGGGGGGAAATGAGGGTCCCCTGCCCAGGCCTGACGCCTCTGTCAGAGGCGTCAGGCCTGGGCAAGGGGCCGATCCTGCGATTGGAGGGTGATGGGGGTCAACGCCTGAGGGTTCCCAGTATGTGAGAGGGGGCAGGCTGGGCTGAGGGACACTCCCCCCCGCCCCACACCCAGTGCATGAATTTCGTGCACTGGGCCCCTAGTGTGTATATATATATATATATATATATATATATATATATATATATAGAGAGAGAGAGAGAGAGAGAGAGAGAGAGAGAGAGAGAGAGACATTATCAATTATTGAAGAAAAAATACATAAAAGAAAACTGGAGTTGAAAGTATGTTAGAAAGTGGCATGCCCAGAAGTACTCTGTATTCATCAAACAGAAATTTGCTATCTACTCAGGAGAGGCTGATTTGGTACTGAAATTAAGTTAAACACTTTCATGGGACTGAAGTCAGCCCCAGAATTTGCACCAGAGATTGTGAGAATTTAGAGGAGGCAACATTACTGTAGGGTAGTGGAATAGTTATTAATTGAATTCAAAGCCAGCTTTGTAACAGACTAGCTGCATTGTAGTGTGCAAATTACCTTATCATTCTGGGCTTCTGTGCCCTTATTCATACAAAGCACACTCTGAATTTAGGACTTTACATTTCCTTCCACCTTCCATCCTTTAATTTTCTGATATTATGTTCAACATGATGAGTGAGGCAGGAAAACAAGCTGCTGTCAGATGCTGGGCTTCAAGTACGTGCTTGATGATTCCTGGGTACAATCTTGGGCTTTTCCAAAGAAGTCTTTGTGGGTCCTCATGGAATATTATCTTGGTAAATTTCTACTCCATGCACCTGATAATAGTTACGACTACCATTCAGGGCCAGGATGCCTTCACACTTGATCTCATTTACTCCTTACCATACCCCTCTGAGGTGTGTGTTATGACTTTCATTTTGTGGAGGAGAACAGGACCGCTAAAATTGATTATTAATGATAGTAACGATTATTTGTGCTCACTGTCCACCATTACTGTGCCAAGGGCTCTTCATATGTGAACTCACTGAGTCCTCACATCCACCTTCTGAAGAAGGTTCTGCTATGATTCCCAGGCTCGCAGCTAAAATATCCAATGACTAAATAACCTGGTCATGTCACATGGCTGGTGGTGGAGAAACAGCACTCAAATCAAAGTGATCCAGCTGCGGGACCCAGTGCTAGCCCTTGCACATTCTGGTTATGAATATGCAGGAAGTCACACGCCTAATAAGAAGGAAAATAGGAACCCAGACTTGGTTTCAAAACACAGACTTTTAAGTGCTAAGCAAACTCAAATTTCTTCTGGGGCCTGAAATGTAAAACAATGACTTACCATAGGGCCTAGGACACATTGAAGAGTGCATCCTTTATGCCCAAAATCTTCCAAATTCTAAGTGCTCTTCAAAGCACTGGGAAATCAAACAAACAAATCTGCTGAGTTTAGCCTGGTGTAGAACATGTGGGCTAAGAAAATTCTTACATGAATGATACAATAATCTTCTAGCTCTCTTTGCAGAATTAAAGAATTTTAGGTTTTTTTTTCATTTTAAAAAAACGTTGTGCCCGGCTGGTGTGGCTCAGTGGTTGAGCACTGACTCATGAACCAGGAGGTCATGGTTCAATTCCCAGTCAGGGTACATGCCCAAGTTGTGGGCTGGTTACCCAGGAGGGGGTGTGCAGGAGGCAGCCAATCCATATTTCTCTCTCATCGATGTTTCTATTGCTATACCCCTCTCCCTTCCTCTCTCTAAAAATCAGTAACAACATATTTTAAAAAAATTTTAAATTGTGATGGTTGTTTTATCTCCAGGAAGATGGCACAATAAAACCACCAACTTTGTGAGTGAGATTCAGACAAACACCCAAGAGCAATAATCATTATGTGGGGTCCAGAAAAGGGTTCGTTGGTGTCAATAACTAAAGCTGGCAGATCCAGCCTCATCTAGGGCAGCTGGGAAAGCGGTGGAGGAAAAGCACTTGGGAAATGAGGGAACTGCTACAACTCCATGGTCCTGACAGGCAACCTCAGGCCATGCAAAGCAATGTAGGAATGCAAACAGGGCTAAAGGGTGACTAGCCACCCACACAGTTCTACTGCTCTGTGGATAGAAACCATCAAGGAGGCAGCGAGAATGAAGAGAAGGAATATGAGTTTAGCAGGCTGACATCCTACATTCCAACTCTAGCTCCAGTTCCAGCTCCAGGAACTATGTGCCTTGAGCAAGACTCATAGCCTCTCAGAGCCTCTCCTGGATATTAAAAGATAGTCATTTTGTCCTGACTATATCATGGAGATACTTTGAATAGAAGTAACTTACATACTGTATGAATATATATAGAGATGTGTTTTTCCCAAAAGGCTTTCAGGCCAAATTCCATTTAAACAACAACAAGCACTGCATATGAAAGAAAAACTTCATATTACATGTTTTGAGACTCCCCATGCCCTACTTACTAGTATACTGGGAATATCTGATACAATTGAAACTCTTACAGGTATTTTGAGACTATCTTCTGAAGTTGCTTGTAATAGAATGAAATCTGTGTACTTCAGTAAGTAGAGCAAAGTTTTCATTCATTGCCTACACCACTTTTTACTCCCCAATATTTTTTCCTCCTGTATCTCTTCAGACAACTACTTTAAAAGAACTTCAGAGAGGACATGCTAACTTAACCTTTTTTATTTTATTTTCAAGACTCAATTCTTTTAACACTTTCTTATTATGTGCTTATTCTAATGCAAATGTTGTCAGGCACATAAATGTCCAGGATCTGGGAATATATTGATTAAAAGATAACTTCTTCATCTCATTAGTGTCATTTTGGGGGAGAAGGCAGACATGTCAACAATTACAGGACAATGGTAATGGCTACAGTGAAATTACATGAAATAATAATAGGAGCATTGAGAAAGGGCACCTAATCCATTTTGGATGTGAGCAATGAGTAGGCATTTTCCAGCTGCAGCTGCATATACACAGGGCAGATGAGAATAAACACTGTGAATTCTCCAAGATGAGTACTTTAGCTCAACTAGAGCATAGACAACATAAGTGAGACTAGAAAGGATGGAATTGGATGTTTTTGTCATCATCATAATTATCTAGCTAATATTAATAGGAAGAGAGCAAAGGGGAGGTCAGTCATTATACCGGTAAGTATGGTCATCTGGGCAGCTTCCCCAGGAAGCTACAGCTTCACACAGCATTGTTCCGCAAAGGGGATTAGCACCCCTCATATCCCCCCTCCAGTACTGGACTGTTGGGGGAGAAGGGGTGGTAGGTGCATGCCCAGTGACATTGGGGTGATGAAGGGAAGGTGCTTGCTCATCAGTCTAACCTGGGGAAAAGATAATTGGATTAGGGGCAGAGCACTTCAAGTGCATGAGCTTAGAAAGTTACAATCCCCAAAGAGTTCCCTTGCTTGTGCCCCTTGTTTCCTCTCCCTCTCTTGCTGGGTGACTCACCTGTGCACTAACCTGCCATGTGGCCTTAAGCAGCTGCATGATCATGGCATGTGGACCCCACACGCAATGGACTGCAACTGGAAACACAAGGCAAGCTGGCCAGATGCCAGACTGGACTTTAATATTGTACAGAAACTCTAGGCACTGGTTTTTATTCTGGTGCTACCGAAGACAAGATTCGACTTCTCCCATGTGGGACAGACAGAGATAGGACCCAGGAGGAGAGCCCCACTGAGTGTTACATCATCAATAAAACTTTTAATGAAACCCTGCCCTCCCATGGGGGCCCCAGGAAATTCTTTCCATTGTGGAATCCCAGGGACTCCACTTCCACAGATAACATTTTCACAGGCAAGATGGTGAAGGGCTGTATGTGGAATGGTAAACAGTGCTTAATGGTGAACCACTGAAAACTTTTGAGTAATCTAAATTATAAAAGGCTTAATAAACACTCGACCATCTGACCAACCAGTACCTATGATGCACACTGAACACCATGGGGCAGACTCTCAACACAGGAGCTGCCAAGCTTCGGTGACTTGGCAGCGGCAGTTCTTCGGTGACACACCCGGAACCAGAGAGGAGAGAGCCTGATTCCTCACAGGGCTGCCCAATTCCACCTTTGGCTGTGGGTCATGTTGTTCCTGGGGCACTGTTGGCCATGAATCTGGTTTACTGCACACTTGTGTTTGCGTTTCACACTTTATATGACAGCAACTTTGCAGAGTGCCCTCTCACACTCCAGGACCCCTCGGGGGATGTTGGAGAGCCTGTTTTGGCCCAATCCCCGCAGGCCAGGCCAAGGTACCCCACTGGCCAGAGGGAACCCAGTCGCTCCACAGAAGCCCTTCTAGCCGAGGTGCCACCCCAGGCTGGCTGGGGAGGGACCTAAGTAGGTTGACTCCAGGACATGTCCAGCCTGTCTTGCCCAGGCTCGCCCCACCGGCCCCTCCCAGGACCACCTGCGTTAGTCCCTGCACCAGAGCCAGCGCCATGAGCTAGGAGACCTGAGTGTGAGGTTTTTTTTTCTTTTTCTTCCCCTTGCCCCACCCCTCACTGGCAGACACCCTTTGAGTTGCGGCACCACCCCAGCTCAAAATTAATTAGTAATTCTAATTAATTTCCTTTCAATGTGCACGAATCTGTGCACTGGGACACTAGCATGAACAGATTTGCCTGTGGGAATAACTGCAGAGACAACAGAAATCTCACCTGGAGTCAGGAATGCCACATTGCCAGTTACTATTCTAAATAAGGCAGGAAATTATAAGTCCCTAATCATTGCAATGGCAGATGCGATGGCAAGAGTGTATAAATTATAATTATTTAGGATTGCTTTTTCACTTGACTCAGTACGTGAGGTGAGGGACGGAAGAGAGGGGCGGGGGAGAATTTAGTGTCACTCTGTAGTTATGTTTTGGGCAAATGGATGAATATATTTACCAATACAGGGAATAGCAGGTAGTAAGAAGAGAAAATTATGTATAATTTGATTTTAAAATAGTTACATTTGAGTTACCTATGTAACAACCAAAGGGAGATATCTATGAAGAGGTCGAATGATAAAACTGTTAATGGTGGTTGGTTCTAGAGCTCCAGAGAAGAGTCTATTCTGGAGACATAGATTTGGAGAGTCATTAGCAAATTAGAATGAGATTGATCAGAGAGAATAATAGAGTAGAAAGAAAGGACTTGGGATAGACCACTAGAGAACACAGGCATTTAAAGGGTGATTGGAAGGCTGATAAAAAATAGATCGAGAAACAATAGAGGGAAAAAAAGTGTCATGAAGAAGAGAATAGTCAAGAATATCAAAATCTCTAGTCATACAAGACTTAACACTTATTGATTGGTCAATTAGGTCATTGGGACAATTATAAGACTGTTCATTGGAATGGTGAAGATAGATCCATACGGAGGTGTGTTAATGGAGAAAGAGAGGAGAGAGAGAGAGAGAGAGAGAGAGAGAGAGAGAGAGAGAGAGAGAGAGAGAGAGAGAGAGAAGATTATTCTTTCAACATGCTTGACTTTGAGACTATAAAATGGAATATATAGTTAGTTAGTAATTATTTCAGCTTGCACACAAGCAAGAAAGCATAAAACATACTAATGCAAACATTTTGGAAGTGGATGTTGACTGATTGAAAAATAAAGTGCTCCAAAAATAAATTGGTTAAACGTTTGAAATCTATAAACAATGAATATGATTCTCCACCTGTGAAACTGTCTATGAATATGGGATAGGAGTTTGGGAACACATAAAAGCCTAATTGAGGTGACAAGATTTATCACAGAGAGACAGGAGAAGAATCCATGTATAACAGACAGCAAGAACATAACTCAATTATATTGTTTCTTGACAACAGACAGAAATATGTAGAGTCAGCCTTGTGGGCACAGAAGTGAAACCAGTAAGAGCCAGTAGTTAGGGGCATTTATCTAGGGGTGTGGCAACCTTGAAGGTGTGCTGCTCAGATCTCCCTAAAGAGGGAACCTGTTGCTATGGTCTCCAGCTGCAGATCCACCAGTTTCATATGGAGGTTATAGTCATCTCACCACCCCAGCCACCGACTGCGCACAGTAGTGGCACTAGAGCCAGGCCATTCCTTCCCAATGAGGAACTCTAGTCAAACGTTGCTCTTTGGTTCCCCATCAGCATGGCTAAGGCTCTCCTTAGCCAATTCTTTTTATTTCCCTCTCTCATTTCACAAGAATGGTCCTACAAACTGCCATGTTCTTATACTTTAGATTCCTGGTCAATTCTCACTCCAATTTTCCACAATGACTATTTTCAACCTTCTTTATTGTTCTTAAAAAGCTATTTTCTATTCCTCTTCCCATTCCTGAAAATGAAGCAGAGAGGACTCCACTAGAATCTCAGGATCAGACATGTTGGTGTCACATCTATTTCTGGTTCTCCTTAGAACTCTGCAGTGTTTCTAATTAAAGGGATGTCCTTTCTTCATGGAGGAAAAAGTTGCTCTCCTGAGAGCCCGGATTTTCAAGAACACTGTTCTAGCCCCTCTCTCTAGATTCAATCTTAATCTCTTCCTTCTTTTGGTTGTTTTCCGTTCTGCATTAGAACATATTTGAGCCTCTTCAAACTTAAAAGTGACCCTACCAGCCCTTTAGGGAGTGTATGTTCCTGTAGCTACCAACCTTTTTTCTTCAAAGTTAGGCTCCTCAAATGGGCATTTACAGTTAGGTACTAATGCCCTTACATTCCACTTTTTATCATGCCCTACAGTCACCATTGCAACAAAAAATAGCCTAACTTGGAATAAACCTAACTAAGGAGGTAAAATATGTGTACTCGGAAAACTATAGGACATTGAAAAAAGAACTAGAGAAGGAGGATACAAACAATGAAAGAATATACCCTGTACATGAATTGGAAGAATTAATATCATTAAAATGTCCATACTGCCCAAAGTAATCTATAGATTCCAGTATTTCTTATCTCAATAAATGGCTTAGGCATCAGTTTTTAACACCAGGATATCCAATCTTTTACCAATTGCTGCTAATTCATCATCTAAATAAGTCTTTACTCTCCAATCCTGTATAATGAAAAGCTAATATGCAAATAGACTGACTGGTGGAACAACTGGAAAAACCAAACAACCAGAACAACCAAAACAACCAAACAACCTGCTGCTATGACATTCACTGGCCACCAGGGGGCATGTGCAGACAATGGCAGCTGGCCGTGAGTAGGGGCACCAGACTAAGGTGGGGTGCCAGTCGCTGTCATTGGGACGAGCCTCTGGTGGTTACTGAAATTTTTTTGCTCCTGCACACTGCAGTCCCACCCAGCACTCACACCTGCTGCTGGCGCTGGCTCTGCTCCCACCTGCAGCCAACACCAGAGCCGTCGCTTGCACCCCCTGCCGGTGCCCAGCACCGGTCCCGATCACTCAGCACCATCAGTAGGCGTGAGTGGCAGCAGCCGGCCCTGATCACACCTGAGGGCTTCTCCAACTCCCCCTGCTCCTGAGGTGCGATCTGGGCAGCAGCCACCACTCATACCAGCTTCTGGTGCCGGTTCCAATTGCTCCGTGCCATCAGCATGTGGGAGCAGTGGCAGCAGGAGGGGGGCTTCTGGCAGACAGGGGACTGGGGGCCATGGCAGGAGGGGCCAGGCGGGGGCACAGAGGATGGGCTGAGACCCACTCCTGTGCCTACTGCAGCCTCGTGGCCCACAGTTCCTTTCAAGGTGCACGAATTTGTGCACTGGACCCCTAGTAGGTATTATATTTGCGAGTGCTTTGAAATATAATAGACATAGTTATAGAAAATTGAATGTTAAGAGAAGAGGAGAAATATAATTACGTAGATCAACATTTTAAAACTCTGGTTATGCATTAAAAGCAGCAAAGTAGTTTTTAAAAATACCAATACTTGGTCCCTGGCTGATGTGGCTCAGTTGGTTGAGCTTCATCCTGTGTGCTGACTAGTTCAATTATGAGTCAGAGCATGTGTCGGAGGCAGCTGATTGATGTTTCTCTCTCTCTCTCAATCTCTCTCTCTCCCTCCCTCCCTCCCTCTCCCTCTCTCTCTCTCCCTCCATCCCTCTCTCCCTCATCTCGTTCTAAAATAAATAAAAACTTATTAAAATGTTTTTTAAAAATACCAATGCTTGGACCAAACTCAAGGATTTTATTGCCTTTGACCTGAGTTGGGCCAGAACTATCAGTATTTTCCATTTCAGAGATCCCAGGGGATTCAAGATAACATCATCTGACATAAGACCAAGGGAGAAGTTTTTTTGTTGTGTTATCATTGTTTTACTTTTATGATGTGAGCATATGCTTATGTAGTGAGAGTAAAACAGTAGTGACGAGGGAGGTTGAAGATTCTGGGGGAGGGTGGTAATTGATGGAGCAAGTTCCTGAAAGTGGAAAGGTGTGAGTTTGGGGCACAGCATTTACCTCGGATAGAAAAATCATCTTTTCTCTGGGATCTGAGGAAAGGAGGAAAGGAGATGGAGATATATGGATCCAGAGATGTTTAGACATGAGGAGCAGGCAGGAAGTATAGGAAATTCCTTTGTGATGACTCTATTTTTTTTTTTCTTGAGAAATAAGAAACAAGTTTATGAGCCGAGAATGAGGCTACAAACTCATTACAACAAGATCTTGGCAGTGGGTGAGCACAGACTTGTATGAAAGTCTTCTCTCCCAAATGATTTATCATTTTCTTAGTGACAGAGGAACTCTTTATGTATCTGCCTTTCGTCAACCACCTGTTATAGGGAAAACCATAAGGCAAGTGCTCAAGAAACATTCTGGTATATCTCAACACAACTTATTTTCTTTTTTCTTTCCAGCTATTGTAATAATCATTCTGGTTATTTTCTTCCTCATTCTGAAAACAGTACTGACCAGTCCAAGTCATTGATTTTTTTGAAGGTTCATGGTTTATGTTCAATCTCCTCACTTTCTTAAAGTTCTCAGAGAGCTTGCCTTTCATAAAATCCAAACTGGGAAAGTTTCTGGGAAAAGACAGTCAACACCAGTGTTACAGGGTGAGGGACTGAGGCATGGAAGGGTTACAGAATGTTACAGAATGTGCTAAGGGGAGGAAATGGGACATGAGAAATTGAATGTGCGGGAGGGGGGACTGACGTATGGAGGATTGTGTCAAGGTTAGGAACCATGGAAGAAAAATTGCTAGATTGTCTTAGAAAAACAATGTGTTATGATACGATACAGCCAGGTGTGACTCTGTCCCCCCTCCCCTCCCCTTTGTGCTTATGAACTTTCTGTGAACTTCTAAGGTAACACTGTTTTGCTATAAAGGATCATACTGCACCCTTGATCTCTGCCACATGCTGCAAACCTTCCCAGAGGGGGAAGGTGCGGGCTGTGGTCAGCTGGCCAGCTTAATAAAGGCTCTTAAATTTAAATTCTGAGTCGGTGGTCTATCTCGTTGAGCCAACCCATAACACCAGGATACTGTCTGGAAAAAGGCACAGTGGACACTGGGGTTGTTTCTGGGAAAAGGACACGGTGAAGCTTTTCAGTGCTGTGCAAGCACCTCTGGAAACCCACAAGGCCGCACGCCACTTTGTGCAGGCAAATGCAAGTTTTAGAAAATGCAAACCAGAATTAAGAGTTACACTTAGCAAGTGTATATATGCACACATTTCCGATGCAAAATATTTTTTTTTCAGTTTTCAACATAATGCCAAGCATACACAAATAGATGCCTTTAAGAAATGTTTTCTTAAATGGGATCCTGTATAGTTTTGTACAACTAAAACCCAAGTTAATACAGATAAAACCTAAGGAGTTCAGAGTCCCTGTCAATTGAAGATAAATCAAAAGGTTGATATGCATTTATGACATTATATGTGTAGCCAGAAAATCCACTTTCATGGATAGTTCATTACGTGTTCTGGAAACTTCTACATTAGTGTGAAATAAACATTTACTGGGTAGTCCCTGACCCACACTTATTTATGTATGTTCAAGCTTATCTCTGAGAGCCTCATGATCAGATGTGGATTTGCCAACCAGCAATACTTACTGTTTTCTTTCTAAGCTTAGCTCTATATAGTGTTTTTACAGGAATTTAAAAATAGCTGTTAGAAGCAGTCTTTCTTCATAAGGAATATATAGTGCAGCCTCGGCAGGGAAGTTAAGGCACATGAGACACAAGCATCTGGCCAAAAATCACTTACAGAATATTTAGCGTAATGAATATTTATTGAGTTTCTACTATGTGCTGTGCTTGTGCTATACAGAATGGAAAACTGAAGTCTCTTGTCTGGCCACTTTATATAAACCAGGTCTCCACATAACTCTGCATTTGCTTGCTCAATTTTAATTTTCTTCTAGAATTTCACAGTGCTTGAAATAGTATGCATGCACTGTCTTTCTCCACTAGAATAAAAAGAGAACTTTTTATTTTGGATCTCCAGAATTGGAAGCAATGTTAGGTACCTAAAAAATGCTCAAAAATATTTGTTGGGAGCACCAAAGCCCCATCGAAGCAAGTCTAGCCCCAGAGGGGTGTCTCCAGCACAGAAGCTCTCCCACTGCAGACACAGCTGATTCTCAGAGCCAATTGGCCTGGAGGTCAATTCCTCAAAGTGATAACTACAACAATCAAGGCTTAACTACAACAAGACTGTGCACAAAGCCCACAAGGGGGTGCACCAAGAGTGTCTACCTCAGGTAATTGGGACACTTAGCACAGAAAGGCACTCTATTGACACAGCAAAGCATAAAAAAGGCCGAGACAAAGAAACAGGACACAAACGACAGAATTGGAGGAAAGCAAACTGTTAGATATAGAGTTCAAAACCACACTTTTAAGGTCTTGAAAGAACTGTCTAGAAGCCGCCAATAAACTTAATAAGGCCCTCGAAAAGACTGGTGAGACGGCCGAGAAATGTAGTGAGATCCTCAAGAAATCTAATGAGACCCTCAATGTTGTGATAAAGAGCCAACTAGAAATTAAGCATACTCTGACTGAAATAAAGAATATTATACAGACCCCCAACAGCAGACCAGAGGGTTGCAAGAATCAAGTCAAAGATTTGAAATACGAAGAAGCAAAAAACACCCAACCGGAAAAGCAAAATGAAAAAAGAATCCAAAAATACAAAGATAGTGTAAAGAGCCTCTAGGACAACTTCAAGCGTACCAACATCCGAATTATAGGGGTGCCTGAAGATGAGAGAGAGCAAGATATTGAAAACCTATTTGAAGAAATAGTGACAGGAAACTTTCCCTACCTGGTGAAAGAAATAGACTTCCAAGTCCAGGAAGCACAGAGAACCCCAAACAAAAGGAATCCAAAGAGGACCACCCCAAGACACATCATAATTAAAATGCCAAGAGCAAAAGACAAAGAGAGAATCCTAAAATCAGCAAGAGAAAGAAAATTAGTTACCTACAAGGGAGTACCCATACGACTGTCAGCTGATTTCTCAACAGAAACTTTGCAGGCCAGAAGGGAGTGGCAAGAAATATTCAAAGTGATGAATACCAAGAACCTACAACCAAGACTACTTTATCCAGCAAAGCTATCATTCAGAAGTGAAGGCCAGATAAAGAGCTTCACAGATAAGAAAAAGCTAAAGGAGTTCATCACCACCAAACCAGTATTATATGAAATGCTGAAAAGTATCCTTTAAGAAGAGGAAGAAGAAGAAAAAGGTAAAGATACAAACTATGAACAACAAATACACATCTATCAACAAGTGAATCTAAAAATCAAGTGAATAAATAATCTGATGACGAGTATGAACTCGTGATTGTAATAGAATCAGAGACATAGAAAGGGAATGGACTGACTATTCTTGGGGTGGGGGGAGGGGTGTGGGGGGAAGGGAAGAGATTGGACAATAATCGTGCACTTATGGATGAGGACAGTGGGTGGGGAGTGAGGGCGGAGGGTGGGGTGGGAACTGGGTAGAGGGGAGTTATGGTGGGAAAAAAGAGTAACTAATGTAATAATCTGAACAATAAAGATTTAATTTAAAAAAAAAAAGAGGAAAAAAATATTTGTTGAATAAGTGAAGGACTTGGGCAGAGCCAGGCGAAAAGGTTAGATGTCCACATAAGGAGAAAATGCCAGCCAGGGAGAAGGATAAAGAGAGATCTCACAGTACAGTCTCTGAGGACATTATTTTAATGTTATAGTTAAACAATTTTCTTGTAAAATTCATTTCACATATGGTCTTTCCCAATCCTAGAACTGATAAGTATTTAATTTTTAGATTCCAAAATGTTTTGATACCGTGGCTATAAAGTTGAGTTTGAGAAACTGCCTGGCAAATGGAAAATAGGATAAGCTTTTATAGAGGCCATCAGTCAGATTGTGAAATCTTTAAACCCTCTGACGGCTGGGACTTTGTGTTTCAAATATCCTTATGCACATTGAATTCCAATGGCATCTATGAAACTTCCCCAAAGCCTTGTGGGATGACTGGGATTGATCACAGTCAGGGCTGTGTACTGGGTGACATTGAACTCATTCAGGTCACTTGGAGACCTTTATTGAGTCCTGACGTTGGACAAGCAGATGTATGCCCATCCCAAATTACACTCATCTACCTATAGAGTTATGATCTTGTTAAAGGGTCATAAAGCTCTTTTTAATGTGAGGATTCTTCCAAACATAGCACCAAGGACATAAATAGGTGGCCTTAATTGGCTACTGCCTTTCTAATCTTGTTCTTATGAAATAAAATTTGCATTTCAATTTGGTTATGAACTTACGTTCAGAATGGAGTGATCCTCAAACTATCGTGCCCATTTAAGGAGGAATTTTAAATAGAATGACATGTGGCCAGAGGGTGGGGTCACAAAGCAAATATAATCAGAATTGCCCATGTCCAACCTTTCTTTCCCACACCAATGCAGAGTCACCATGACAAAGTTTATGACTAGTGGTGGATTACAAAAATTACAAGAGCTTGGGAAAATTCTCCAAAGCCTACTTAAAGCTATGTCTCCACAATTTTGGGTCCTACCTTAGCACTGATTAGTTTTGCAGGCCTGGATAAGTTACATCTGGGTGACATACTAGTATATGAGCCTCAGTTTCCTCATTTGTAAAATGAAGACAGTACTGCCTCTTTCACAGACTTGTAGGTATTATAACTAGTGTTGTCAAGTGTTCAGTAATTAGTAGAACTAATTATTTGTATTAAAGAAGAGAACCAATATGGTTAGAAAATAGAAAGGATAAAAATTAAAGAAATATTTCAGAACGAATAAAATATATTAGCCACTCATCCATTGCTTAAATTATCAAAAAGAAAAAAAAGATCAAATAATTTATCCTTTATAATAGTATCTCACTTGGGATCTAAAAAATGTTCATTTACCATCGCAATTGATAAATAAGTAAACATAAAATTAAGATAGAAATCGAATGGCGTGAGGATTGGTCGTGCCAAGGTTGCTGTAGACTATGTCTTTTCATCAGCCAATTGCCCTGTTCTCTACTTGAGGCCTAACCCTATTTTTACTTTATACACAATCATAGCTCACAATGACTTACACTGTATCTATCTAGTATTAATCAAATGAAGATAAAATTTAAACAATGTGCACTGACCAGAGTTGACTAAAATTAAATAAAGTCCCATGACTAAACATGACTGTGTATGTTGAACACACCAGGCCAGCCGTGGGCAAACTACGGCCGGCGGGCCGGATCCGACCCCTTTGAAATGAATAAAACTAAAAAAAAAAAAAAGACCGTACCCTTTTATGTAATGATGTTTACTTTGAATTTATATTAGTTCACACAAACACTCCATCCATGCTTTTGTTCCGGCCCTCGGTCCAGTTTAAGAACCCATTGTGGCCCTCGAGTCAAAAAGTTTGCCCACCCCTGCACCAGACTCTCAGGCTCCTAAAATTAATTAACTCCCTAATGAAAGTTGTCTGCTATCAGAATAACCAATTTACTTTTTTCAAAAATATAGTCAAACTAGTTTTCAATTAAGATTCCAGAGCCAAGTCCTGATGAGCAAGGAAGTCATAAATGATTTATGAGCGTCCTACTTTTATGTAATGTTGCATCTATTTTTCTGCTTTAATTCTCTAGCAGGCTTTTGAATTCGTGAAAAATTAATGGCAAGGCTAGTTTATAAAGATTATGCCCACTTTGAGGGTCGCTATTCCAGGAAGCATAGTCTAAAACTAAGAATGCTATCTTTTCAAATTTAGCAGGTTGATTCCTAAAATGCCCAATTGCATTCTAATTGTTTCTTTTTGTTTCATTGACACCGTTTTCAGTCTAATAATTCGAATGAACCAGTAACTGTCATTTCTTCTTCTTTCACAACAGGGTGAAATATTTCCTAAGCATTTTCTTTACTTTTTTTCCATTTAGAATAAAAGGATTTGGGAAATTTAACATGCTGGAAAATTCTATTGGAAAAGACTTGCTGGGGTTTGTAGAACCCGAAACCCACAGAACTCTTGGTTTTCTTTGCCCGTCAATTTGGTAACACTACTCCTCCATAATCCCACCTTCACTAAACTCCCCTGTCAAGCTAGGATCCTGGGTTAAAGTCATGTCCCAGGCAAGTTTTTTTTATTTATTTTATTTTATTGATTAAGGTATTACATATGTGTCCTTATCTCCCCATTCCTCCCAATCCTCCCACTCATGCCCTCACCCTCCTGTTGTCTGTGTCCATTGGTTAGGCTTATATGAACCAGCCAAGATTATTTATAAGGAACAGATAGCCTCTCTGAGTTAAAGGCAAAGGAGAAAAACTGTAAAAATACAAAAGGCAATTTCATAGCCATTCAAAAATAGGCTAGCCTCATGTAAATTCATCTCCATCTTCCAGCGGCTGAATTATTTCTTCATAATTATCTTGCATGTGGTCAGACTGGAAGCTTGTCCCTAGCCCCTAGCACAGCCGTTTTCAACCTGTGGGTTGCGACCCCTTTGGGGGTCAAATGACCCTTTCACAGGGGTCGCCTAAGACCATCGGAAAACACATATAATTACATATTGTTTTTGTGATTAATCACTATGCTTTAATTATGTCCAATTTGCAACAATGAAATTGGGGGTCACCACAACATGAGGAACTGTATTAAAGGGTCTCGGCATTAGGAAGGTTGAGAACCACTGCCCTAGCATGACCCATTTGCTCAAGCAGCCACTGCCAACTTGAGACACAGGGTTTCTCTTGGCTGGAGTTCTCAAAAGTGAAAAACCCTAAGGGGCTGGGCTTGTTTATTGGTAACAGTAGCTAACATTTCAGACGGCCCACGCCACAGGCTCATAGTCAGCTAAGGATAGGTTGTCCTTGGCTTAGGAATCTTCCTGTGGTTCCATCAGCTGGGGCCAGGAGCAGAGGGTGGTATGATCAACAGAATTGCCTTTTGAGGGTGGGTGGGAGGGAAGGCACAGTGAACTTGTCCCTATCAGGATTGCAATTGCTACCTCATTGAAAGATGCAACATTCATTCATAAGTAAACTCTCATAAATGTTAGCTACTATTACCAATATCATGGTCATTATCATCATTTATTCATTCATTTAACAAATACTTATTAAACACACACTGTATGTCAGCCATTCTCTGAGACTTTGGACATAAAGACGAAAGGGTTTTTATTTGTTTGTTTGTTTGTTTTTTGGAATAAAGTAGTTTCTGAATGTTAATAGACTGATATAGCACTTATGAGACAGTACTAGGACGAGAGAAAGGATGGGCACTTTCTGGATGACAAACGGAAAATTGTTCCTCCGGTGAAATGGAAGGAATACTAAAATGATCATTAGGAATGGCAGGCTCAGGTGTTGATGGGTTAAGGCCAGGAGTCAGGCTGCAAAAAGAAATCCCCAAAGGGCAGATCCAATCAATCTGCAGACGTTAGGGTGATGGCTGGATGACAAGGCTCGTTCTCTGCTTTGCACGGACACCGAGGGATTAACACAACGTTTTCTAGCAGATTTAGAGAAAGTTACTGCCCCTGCCCAAATTATCTGAACAAATGTTCTCTCATGTACATATTAACACTGTGGTTTTAGAATCATGATTGTAAACTCAAATATTTAAACTGCAGGGCCCAAGCAGTTAAAATAAATGAATGAAACAGGCCATGTGTAATTCAGCGTCAGACGGTGACAGGAATTAAGGTAAAGAAGAGAGTGCATACTTTGTCGAAAGGTGGAAGACATTATGCAGCCATTTGAAAATGAGGCACTGTGGTGCCTGGTCTTCCTACAGTTTAAAAGAATTAAAATGTACACTTTTGTATAAAATTCCTGACTTAAGAAAATACTCACTGCGAGGTCTATACAAAACGTAGCAGGGGGCTGAGTCCATCTTGAGGTCTACTCATTTGCAAGCCCTGTTTGACAGCGAGGAGCACAACTTGACCTCACTGCTCACACTTGAGCCCTGGGGAGGCACACATGAGGCCAGCCTTGAGTGCTATGTCTCAGGAGATGTGAGGGTGGTCCTGAGTTGCCCCCAGTGGGTTCTCACTGCCGATGAAGCGATCGCCAGGGTCAGTGACTCCGGAAGGCTGGATAACAGACTTCTAAAACGTCAACATCTTAATCCTATGACTGTTGCACAGCAAAAGGTAGTTTGCAGATATGACCAGGTTGAGTGCTTTAATATGGGAAATTATCCAGGATTTTGTAGGTGAGTCCAATGTCATCAAAAGAGTTCTTTAAGAGGGAGGTAGGGGGGTCGTAGTCAGAGAGAGAAGGAGATGTGATGATCGATGGGTAGGTCAGAAGAATGTCATTGCTAGAAAGGGGCCGTAAGTCAGGAACAAAGATGAGCTCTAGAAATTGGAAAAAGCGGGGACAGTTTCTCCCCTAGAGCCTCCAGAAGGAAAGAGCCCTGTGGATAGCTTGACGTTAGCCCAGTGAGACTGCTTTTGGACTTCTCTTCCCCACGATTACGCGATAATAAATGTGTTGTCCTGCAGGCGGCCACCCATTGTCTTCACTAGCAGAGAAGTGCAAACAAGGATCCCGGAACGCTGGTGAACCTTGAACCCATGGCAAGGGCCTGAGTTATGCACCAATTGTCTAGTCCTGACAATGGGGGCTCAAGCTATTTCCTGATCAAATAGTCTCAGAGTAAATCTTTCTAATATTTCTGACCTTTAAGATTGTCTATTACTGCAATTACCTGACTAAGGGTTTTATGTTTAACCAAAGTGGGATAAAAGGCTGGCGAGGCCTGGGCACCGGTGGAAGTCCCTCCCCTTGAGTTGGACTTGCCCGCCTGGCTCCCCAATATTTCCAAAGTATGTCTTGTCTCTTCTCTTTCATTTGTGTGCAGCTCCTCTTCCAGAACCTGAACCCTGAACCACGCGGGACTTGGGGGAACACATACACATTGTCCTAAGCCACTGTGTTTCTAGCAATTGGTTGCAGCAGCCACAGAAAATGAATATTGCAACACAGGACTTCCCAGAGTCAAGCATCCGCTGTCCAGAGAGGAGGTTGTGGGAACGTCAGAGAGGTAACTTTGTCACCAGAACTGGGCCATGAATTTCAGAGCTTCTTGGCCCTGAGGGAGCCTATCTATGAGAAGGCCCTTGACCTTCCCTACATGAGTAATTCTGTTCCTGTTAGGAGTCCAGGAGGATAGTTGCCAAATATCCCCAGTCCTGGCCAGTCCATTCCAAAGCCCACAAATGAGAGGCAATGCAGACCCACATGGTGGAAAGACTACCATTTTAAAAATCAAGTAAGATAGATGCATGTGACAACCTCCGTGAGCCTCAATGTCACTATCTGTAAAATGGGAAGAATAATACCCCATAGAGTTGGGAGGTTGAGGATGAAAAGCCTCTACCACGGTACCTAGTGAACAGTGGCAGCCCAATCAATGCTGGAAAATATTGTTTTTGTTATCCCTGTGTTGTTTACCCTTTATTCTCTAGATGCAAAAGTGTCACAAGAATAAGCTTCTGACATATCGTTGGTAAGTTTTCAGCTCAATGGGTAGAACGACAGTGTCAGAAGCTTTTGTCCTCCCACTGTCTTTGAAGGAATAGAGCACTGCGATCAGGCCTAAAGCTTGTTGAGAGATTTTTGGAAAGTGTGAAGCATGAGCCTAGATAGGACATTCAGATGCGAAAGCCACTGGAAAGAGCATGGGTGGAGCCATGAATTGGTGGGGTGGGATCTCAGGGAATCGCCAGGGTGGGCAAGCAGTGTAAACCAGGTTGATGAAGGCCCAGATATGGCTCCCTCCTGCCAACCCTTCGGGGGGAGGGTTCAGTAAAGGGGCAATGGTCTCTGTCAGCACTTCTGTCTGGGAGAAAGCTACCCCCTCTATTTCTCGCCCTGATTCCAGACAATTCATTTCCTCCCTGTACGTGCCCAGTGCCCTTCAAGCTGCTGCCCCAGCGCTGGAGCTCAGAGGGAGTGAGTCTGAGGAAGTCCACGTGTGCAGGCTCCTTAAGAGGAACTGCCTGGGATTCCAGCAGCCCTCCGTGTCACTCAGCCACAATCCCCACTGGTTTTTACAGCTGGAAGTTATGGGGACTTCTCTTATTGGCACTGGAACCCTGGGCTGGGGCCTGATGTGGGGCTGAGACCCGTCACTCCTCAGGGCGGACCTCTGCAGCCAAGATATCCCTCCTGATTTTTATCTACCACACATAGGTGTGGGACCAGCCCATTCTACATCTTTGCCCGTCCTACCATCTTGTGCCTTCTTTTTTTTAAAAAATTATTTTGTTATTGATTTCAGAGAGGAAGAGAGAGAGAAATATCAATGATGAAAGAAAATCATTGATAGGCTGCCTCCTGCATGCCCCCCATGGGACTGAGCTCACAACCTGGGCATGTGCCTTGACCAGGAATCAAACCAGGACTTCCTGGTTCAAAGTTCAATGCTCAACCACTGAGCCACGCTGGCTGGGCATGCCTTCTTCCTTAAACCTTAGTTGTAGGATTTCTCTTCAGCTAGATTTGACACAGGTCGGAATGATGGTTGCTCTGTAGTTTAATTGTAATTTTAATGTGTATGTGGGAGGGTGCGAGTACCATATTTACCTATACCACCATCTTGACAGGAAGCCAAAAGATTGTTTTTTTAAAGAAGAAAAATACAAACATTTGAACATGAATCAACTAAAAATTTGTATGGCAAAAGACACCATAAAAAAAAGAGAAATGAAAGCTTAAAAAAAGAATATATATAACCCATATGGTGGGCAACAGGATTATTTCCCAATAAATAAAGAATTTCTACAAATTGTTATGAAAAAGATAATCAATCTGACATACAAGATGAGAATAAGCAATTTACACGAGAGACAACCCAACCACCAATACACATTGAAGATGCTCATTCTTTTCCATAGTCACAGAAATGCAAATGGAAGCAATTGTGAGATACAATTTTCACTCTCCTGGTCAACAAAAATGAAAGAGAACCACCACTAACTGCTGCTAACTTTGAATCAGTCAGGCACCTTTATCATTAAATGGGAGGGTGGATTGTCCAAAAACAGTAAGTTGGTAATATACTAATGAAAATACTCTAGAGATAAATAATCTGTTTTGAAAATCTCTTATTCATATATATAAAATATATAAGTATATATAAGTGAACAAACAACAGGTTTAAGTGTATATTATATATAGATATATATATGCAAACTTAAATACATATGTTCCTCTTTTTTCAAGAATGTGAATTGCAGCAAAGATGTTCATTGCAGCAATTCTGCTGTGGCAAATATAAGACACACACTCAAAGAAATGAAAACTGCAAACAATATGAATGTACATTGAATCTGAGGACTAGTTTAACACAGTGTTTGACATAGACAAACTTGAAAATTATGCAGCCTTTTAGAAGAAATAAGTCAAATTTATATCTAAAGACATATGTGGTATACTTTTGGCCTATTATTATTTAAAAAGCAACTTGCAAAATAAGTATGGCTTAATTTTTAAAGCAACAATAAAAAATCGTACATGTATTTAGAATAGAGAAATGTGTAATAAAAATTAAAAAGATTCACATCCCTACAGAATTATAAAGGTAAGCTTCGCCCTAGCCAGTTTGGCTCGGTGGATAGAGCGTCAGCCTGCGGACTGAAGGGTCCCAGGTTCGATTCCGGTCAAGGGCACAAGCCAGGGTCGCAGGCTCGATCCCCAGTCAGGGGCATACAGGAGGCAGCCAATCAATGAATCTCTCTCATCATTGATGTTTCTATCTCTCTCACCCTCTTCCTTCCTCTCTGAAATTAATTAAAAAAATATATTAAAAAAACAGGTAAGCTTCAATTACCTATAGAGTATGTATTTATGGGATCCTTATTATTTGATCTTCCCTATTAATTTGGAAATAAACTATTAATAAATTTTAGGTTATCAATAGATTATTCCTCATTTGGATTAATAATACCTTTAAAAAATAAAAGTTTGCTTTTAACAGTACCTACATGTTAAGATGCAGCTAATGTTAAAGATCCTAAAGGCAATCAAAAATTATTTGACTTGAGAAAACTTTAGGTGAAAAGAAAGAGCTGCATCTGGGAGCAGGAGACAAGAGGGGAACACAGAGCAGGTGCTATAGCACATTTTGCCTAAAGGAAAGGATGGTTAGTATTTCAGTAGATAAGAGTAGCAGTGGGTGTGGCCTATTGCTACAAGAGCTACCAGTAGGTAAGGTGTGTGCTGGCTGTGAGATCCAAATTCAAAGATAAAACGAGTCTACGGGCAGAGTGAGGGCACTGAGTCATTTTAGTGACCTGGAAAAGTTACTCTGGTACCCAAATTCTTGTCTCCAAAGTCTATTAGACATCATTTATAATTTCAACTTTAAGTCTAGATTCCTCCTATGTGTAAGCATCTTGACTGCCTGGGTTTGCCTGGGCCTCATCAGCAGGGTCCTGCAGGTGAGGTTGCTCTGGTGGAGATGAGAATTTTCCCAATGTTTTGTCATTCCCTACAGTGTTATGCCATGTCATTGCAGACATCAACAGGTCAGCATTTCATGGAAGGATTCTTTGGTTTGGGGAGGCACGACTCTGAATTTATCTCATAAGTTCATTGGAAATACTTTCCAATATTCTACTTACTACATAGTTACTAACAGCTACTTCTTTGGAATGGAATGTCTCATTGTATAACCCTCTCCCCCTACACTATCGACATCTGTCTATGCATTCGTAAATTGATTCCACTGTCCCCTCCCTCCAATTTTTATCTGCTCACACACCATTCCTTTGAGCCATTATGGCCTGGCCTATCCCAGGGATGGCATCTTCAAGACACGGAATCCAGGAGCCACAGAGCCCTGGCTGTTACATTCAGAGCATGTGGGGCTGCCGCACCAATTGTATTTTCAACTCACTGCTGCCTTCCTCTGCGATCAGATTGTTCCCAGATCTCATTCTGTGACGGACATTATGGCCATCACCCTATAAGGGAAAGGAAAGCAGTCAGGACAAGCCCTATGGAGGCCAAAACTGGCCCCAAATTGCCGGCAAGCTGGTTTTCTTGAGATAAAACCCTTGCTCTCAGTTGTCATGGTGCCTGATAATAGACGATTTACAGTCTTTTTGGAATTATTTTCCAAATATTAACTAGTTCTAGTAAGAGATTTTACTTTCAGGTAATAAAAGAAATATAATCAACTTTCAATTCTGGTTTTTATATTCTGAGTTGGTAGTTGGCAACTTTTTTTTCCTGCTCCAGGACACCTGAGAGATGGCACAAACTACAGTGGGAACTTTTATTTTTAATTAAATCTACCTTCTTTCCCACCTGTGCATCCCAAGTCCACACTAAGGGAGTCAACAGACTCTTGGGCTGGTGATCAGGCAAGTGCAGTTTGTAAAATGATGTCAAGAACCATGTAATTAGTAATGCAATATAAGCAGGGCTTTAGTCAGGACCACCCCATGTGGCTGTATGGGCTCTGGGCGATGCTGTTGGCTTAAACCTTCTAGATTTGTCCAATGCAAGAAGCCCATTACAATACTGGTATTTTACCCCAAGATCAGAGTAGATCAGCAACAAAATTGACATTATCATCATTCACCACCACCATGATTTTGACAGCTGACATTATGACAATGTGCTATGCTTTACAGTACAAATTCACAAATTCTAGAAAGGATGAAAAGCAGCAGATGGTCAGGTATTACAATTACCACTATAATGAAGAAACAAAGACTCAGAATGTTCATTGACTTGTCCAAGATCTCAAAGATAGCTAGTGGCAGAACACATGGTAGTGGCATGTGAACCTAGGATGTCTCCTAAAACCATTCTTGCTCTGACCACATGGCTCAGCTGGTTGGAGCATCATCCCTTACACCAAAAAGGTTGTGGATTCAATTCCAGGTTAGGGCACATACTTAGGTTGTGGATTTGGTCCCTGGTTGGGGCACATATCAATGTTTCTTTCTCACATCAATGTTTCTCTCCCTCTCTCTCCCTCCCTTTCCTCTCTCTCTCAAATCAATTAAAATAAAAAATAAAATAAAATAAAATAAAATATAATAAAATAAAATAAAATATAATAAAATAAAATAAAACCATTCTGTTCTCACTGTGTTAAACTTCTCACAAGGGATTATGCCCTGACATTGGGATTGGCTGAGGTTGGGGCCTACTGAGCAGTGAGCCAAACAGATCATTATAACACATTGTAGTTCTTTCATATGAACTATATTTTACTTCTGCAAACCTGATGGGTAAACAAATTCTTCCGGTAAGGGGATTTCCTGCTGTGTAACATTCAAACTCAACTTGTCCGTACTGATTGCTACTTTGTTATATGACTATTTGTTTAGGACATATTAGAGAAAAGATGTATGGTAGCTTACAAAAATCACATAGAAAACAAAATAAAATTGAATATAAAGTATGGAATTGAGGAAATTGAATTAAAAGGAAAAACAAGTGAAGAAAAGAAAGCATCCAGCCAAGAGTCAAGTCAGTTCACAAAATAAATAAAGCACTCAATAAAGTTCTCTACATTTGCTAGAGGTAGACCACAAATTTAGCTCTCAGCTTTTTAGCAGTCAAGAGTAAAAGGGAAACATGATTCACAGCACTGAAAAGATAGAATTATAAGCCAACCAGAGGCTCAGGAGAAATACAAGTATTCTTGGTAGTAAGTCCAGAAAGATGTATTTTCCCTTGTTCCATATAATAATAATAATAATAATAGCCTCCAATTTTTATAAGGATCTTACTTTGTGTCAAGCATGATACTAAGCTCCTTGAATGCTTTATCTCATTCCATTCCAGAAACAATTCTATAGGATGGATATTATTGGTATCACTTTTCCACAAATGAGGAAACTGAGATACAGAGATGTTAAGTAAATCACTGCAGGAACACGATTAGTACGTATGTGATTTGGGATTCCAACACAGTTCTGCTGATTCCAAAATTATTCTTTTATCACATGGTTTCCATGTAGGAGCTCTATCTTGATTCAGTCCCTACATATCCCGGATTATCAAACAGAATCCCTCAATATCCAATATAATGTCGTCTCCGCCACTTTCTCCCTGCCTTGTAACTCTGTTTTCTTCATTGCACTTAACCACCATCTGAAATTATGTCCAGTTGTTTGCTCAATTTTGTTCTTCTTCTATTAAAATGTAAATTATATGGCTGAAATAACCTTGTTTATCTTCCCACTCTTGTATCCCCAGAGTCTACTTTATTGAGGAGGCACTCAATACTATTTTTGAATGAATGAGTATTTTAAGAAGCAAGGATTAGGTGTCCATTTAAAAAACGTCTGCATGTCTGATAATCCAGTGGCTCCTGCTTATTCTTGGTGAGGCAGGATAGTAAGGAGCTACAAAAATTCCTTGGCAAGTGGAATGAGGAAACAGACAGATAAATGGTTGAGCAACTTGCAGACAGATAAAGAAGCACAAGGTCTTACTTCCCTAACCAGGACACGTAGGAACAAATATTTTACACATTCCAGTCCATGCTGGAGCAGACCTGCCTTGGTCTTGGTCCCTGTTCGGGTGACATTCTTGGAAGGTAAAACTAACCAGAGAATGACCCTTATCCCTCTATTAACTCCTTTTGATTCATCAGCATATCAAGGACACATCTGGAGAGCTGATGAATATTCATACTGACATCCTCTCCTAAGAGCTCACCTGAAATTCCCACCTTTAGAAAATATATAAAAGCCCTTAAGATGAAAGACCCAGTGCTCAATCTCTCTGGCACACACCTGTGTCTCCCCCCACCCTTCTTTCCACAGGTGTGCATCTTTGCTTTCTTTCTCCTAAGCTCTAAGTCTAAGGGTTCCCAGGAGACTTGCAACTAGGGGAGCAGTAGGCAGCAAAAGCTCCTCCCAGGCTAATCCCCTGAACCAAGGGTTCCCCTTTTGCTTCTGTAACTTGTTTTTTGAATCCACACAATCCAGCTGGCTCACTTCTCTGCCTCTGTGTCTTTCTTTCTAAAGGGCCAATGAAGCCTAGCCTAGGCTTGACTCTTCCTCACGGTTCAAACGGCCAATGCAGGATTCACTCCTGTTGCTATGTTCTTGCCTTTTCTATCTTAAGTCCTTTCTTGGTTTCACTGTCACCAGCTTCAATAAACATACTCTCAAAATCACCATTTCATGTTGTGAAACCAAGAACCCACACATTCCAGACTGTGCCAGGGCAGACCTGCCTTGGATCTGATGACATTGGTTTCTTATAGATATTACTTATTATTCTTCTCCATGACTTATGTATGTTAGTTATTCACCAAAAATATACTGTTTCCTATAACTTGGTTATTTTTCATAATCCAGCATGGCATAGACTTGATTTAGTACATTTGATCTTGTAATTCTAAAAATTATACTTCTGTGTCCAATATATAAACAAAGTAAATAAAATACAAAACTTTATGTGTACAGATTCCATTTTTTTGTTAAAAAAGTCTACACCCACATATTTAAAAGGTTATACAGACACATATATTAAGATGACATTATTCTCTAACACTTAAGAATTATTTTTATTTCCTCTTTTTCCTTTTCCATATTGCTAACTATTCTGAAATACTATGAAAGTATTACTTTTGGAGTCAGAACGAAAATATTACTAAAACACTTTACATAAAGATAGTCAATGTCCAATTAGTGTGATAATCAATTAAATCAGTTCTCTTAAGACTTCAGTCATTTTAGCGTTGAGTACAAGTGATCCAAAACAAGCAGAGGTGCTGAGTGGTCCAGTATTGAAACTTCATATAGACATTGCCTAAACTCGACCTCTAACATTTCCAGCATGTGTTTGAGCATCCTCCTTGCTGCTTTAGTAGCTAGGAATGGAGAAAAGCAATAGATGGTGACAGTATGACTGTCAGGATGCCAAATTCAAGAATGGAATTGCTACTTCAAGACTATTTTCCAGGGATACAGTAATATCTCAAAAACGTAAGCACAAAGCTTACCAAAATGCAAATATTTGGGGATTTTTTACAAAGGTGATTATATAAGACCTTATAGTTTAACATAAAGCATTTAGGGTAAGTTAAGATAAAAGCAAAAATTTAATCAAATTGCCAAAGTTGAGTACAGATTTTTTTCCCCTAGGCTTTCTTAAAACTAAAATAGAATTTGACAGAATAATTCATTTTTATTATTATTTATAATAAAGATCCATGGCCATCATGGATCTTTTGCCTTTTACCCTCTGGCCCCAAACATTAACATCTAACTATCAATGACTATATTTTCAGAGAATAACAGTCAACATTACCTTTAGCTTAAACAAAGTGTAATTCATAAAGTTAAAGTTTCTGTTGAAAAAATTTATAATACCACCTTCCCAAAGCAAACTAAGTGACTTATGGTAAAATTTAAAGTGTTTGAGATTTGAAGTCAAACAAATTAGGATTTTAATTCTGCCTGTTGCACTTACTACTAACAGCGTCACCTGGAGGAAGTTCCTGATCTGGGGCCTTGATTTTCTGGTCTGTAAATTGGCACCAATCATGAGTTTCTTCCGAGTTTAAGTAATGTAAGTGGATTATAGGAAACATTAGCACTAGCAATTGTTGCAAACTATCAAAGCCACAGAATGGTTAGAAATAGTTTAAGAGTAATTAGGGAAGGTAATGCAGTGAAATAGCCTATTGCATCTTTGTTATCATCACCCCCCCCCCCCCCGCAAAAAAAAAGCACATCTTTTTCATGACTTTCCAAACCACAAATAAACTAAAAGTGAAATTACATGCCAGAATTCCTCATTGATGCTTTTTATCCTGCATGATATTAAATTAACTAGACAGTATATGACATTACAAGATAGAACAAACCTCTTGAACTGTAATTCACAGTGACTTTAAGAGTTCACAACTATGGGTATATGATGGCTACTAGAGAAACTATTTCCCATGAGCTCTAGCATTATCACAGGCATATGCAAATACAGCGACATCATTAACATCATTTACCTTTACCAAATACATGGATTGCACCTTCAGAACATCTGTTACTCATGTAAATGCAGAAAATTTGTTCAAGTATTTCAAGAGGCAGATGACTCACAGATTTTCTCTTAACAAGAGCTCATCTTGCATCTCAATTTATGATTTTTATTGAATTACTGACACTTATCTCCATGCATTTCTCAAATAAAATTAAGAGGCTCCATATTAATTGTCTCTATTTCTAGATACCCCAAATAAAGACTGGAATATAATAAATATTCAATGTAGGCTATTTGAAAACATCAATAAATGGGTCTTTTATTCTTAATACTAAGTAAAGTATCCAATATATAGCAGATAAAAAAATTTTAAAAAGGAAAAAAGCTTGTTAAATTTCATTATATTTTCTCCAGAGAGAGGTTTCCAAAATGCAAACATGGCTTCACTGAATTATCTGCTCCAAAATATAATCAACATATTTATATTGCATATCAACATATGCAATATCAGTTAGCTACTGATCTGTAGTTTTGATGTGGAGCCTCCTATAGTAATTTTAAACTTGAGAGGGACTATCATCTAAACAGTGTATCAACCTCAGTATGTATTTAAGCCATGATACCTCCACAAATTGGGAACCTCAGGCCTGGGTTGCATACCCTAAGAATGTAAGCAATGGGACCATTGCACCGTCTTGACTAACAAAGAGCAATGTTTGTTCAGTGATGTTAGGAATATTATCCATCAACTACCCCCAAACCATCTTATTTACTCCAGTGACAGAAAACCACCCTCCACCTATGATACTTCTTCCCTTTCAGGGGACTCTTCACTTTTACAATGTGAGTAAAGTGACCAGAGACTTTCCATAAGTATTGCTTACCTGTATGGAGATATTAAGGCATATCTGCTTAGAAGAGATTATCACAGAAGGCAGGAGGCTCAGTGTAGGATGTGATCTGCTATACTTGTAAGACCTGCCTAAAGCAATTTTTAATTCAAATATTTATTAAGCACCTACTATGCACTATGCACTGTGCAATGCACAGAGGATGCAGACAAAGCTTCCTATTCCTTGGGCTCATCATATTCAAGATGAAGCCAAGAAACAACAATAAAGTAACAAAAAAGAAATATTAGAGAATGAGAAGTCTTGTGGTAAAAAAAAAAAAAGTCAATACGATCCAAAGATAACTATTCATCATTAGTTTTCTTCTTTTTTTTTTTTTCAGCATCAACCACAGAGAAAAGCACCAGCATAAACATCAGTTAAGTGCAGTACTTACCACCACAATTACATTTGCTGCAGGGATTGGAAGGTTTTCAACTTCAAGGTCTTGACCAGCCACGGCCAACAGATTGAGAGATGGATCATGCGCAGGCCTAAGAAATGCTGACTTAACAATTTGGTGGTTTTTGTTTATTTGAGTTTCAGAAGAAGAATGTTTATATATCTTCTGTGGAGCTATATCCAGGCTCTTCTCCATGTCTTGTGAATGGTGATAAAGAAATGCTGGCTTCCCACTCCTCTTATGATGAATTGCCAAAATGTGATCATTGTTTCCTGAAAAGCACCCTGAAAGGGGGAAGAAACAGAAACAAAATTCAAAGACCTTATTTAGTAAGATCAGTAGAAAGATCTGATATCCAGAGTTGCTTGTTCTAAGCAGCTTTAAGACTTGTGATTTAGATTAGTCTCCTTTTTCCACTGCTTTGTTATTCCCAAAAAATAGAACACACTTGGTGGTATGGAGGCATCTCAGAAACTCTGGGTGGGCAGGAAGTGGGAGTAGTTTGAAAAAGTCCTATTTACCAGATATTTTAATACCTCTTTTAAGCAGGAATTTCCTCCTTTATTTAAACCCACAGTTCCTACACCCTATTGTACTTTTATTCCATGATGTAGTACCTGTTCCTCAAATGACAACAATTTATATCAGATTAAAGCTTTCCTTCTTTAATATTCATGAGTATATATGAAATTTTATAGAGTATTTTAAAATCACTGAAAGCAGGTATCTGGGTACATTCATTGTGGTAGCAACATCCAGTTATGCAATGATACCCATCCTTTCCTTCTTACTGAGCAATATGGCCATCCAGATAAAGTAATACATTCACCCTTATTTCTTCTGTTAGGTAAGTATTCATTAAATTGAATAATTCTTTCTTTTACTTGTCATTGGTCACAGAAGGAAAGAGAAAGCATATACATGTTAGTCAAAAGAGTATCACTAATTCAAATATCAATTAGAAAAAAATTTGATCTTTTACATAAAATAATAACCACGGTGAGCAGATCATACATATTAATGCCTCTAACATAGTACCTAGCAACCACAGATACCCCAGATATATCTATGGCAACACGAAGTTGTACAAATATTGTTCATATAAAATTACTCTCCCAGCAGATTCTGGGGTGGACTGAGTTGTATGGCTCCAGGGCAGGGACCATTTTCCTCTCACATGCCTGACTGAAGCACAGCCCTCTCTTCACAAGGTCAAACATTGGTCTGTTTGGCCTGATAAGCTCTCGGGCCTCACCCTGATGACTTCCTGAGACCCTGCCTCAACTCTACAATGTGCAAACAGCCAGTGGGTGGCAGCTAGACTGGTATACCTGGGGATACTTGCTGAGTGGCTCAGACCCAGCACTGGCACCGAGTCTGAAACTGAATCAATCTGGTGAACACCACTTGCCCCTACCTGGTGACCCACTGTGAACCTACGTCATGCAACTCAAGTACTACCAGAGGCTCTTTCAGTGACTTCACCTAAAAGGCAGTCCGCAGGCAAGGCAAATGGAGGTGGATCTCAGAGTGCCTTCATACTTTTGCTGACCTGCCTCCCAGCCCAGCACTGGTAAGAGGGCCTTGTGCATGTGTACATCGATAGAACAGAATAAAGAGCCCAGAAATAAAGCCATGCCTTTATCATCAATTAATATGTGACAAGGGAAACAAGAACACACAATGGGCTAAAGATAGTCTATTATAAACTAGTGTTGGGAAAATTGGACAGATACATGCAAAGAAATGACCCTAGACCAGCTTCTTATAAGATACACTAGAATAAACTCAAAATGAATTAAACACTTAAATGTTAGACTCAAAACCATAAAAATCCTAGAAGAAAATATAGGGAGTAAAATCTCGAACACTTCCCATAGCAATATTTTTGCTGATATATCTCCTTGGTTCAGGGAAACAAAAGAAAAAATAAATACAAGGGACTACATTAAAGTAAGAAGTTTGTGCACAGCAAAGAAACCATCAACAAAAGGTAAAGAGAATCCACTGAATGGAAGAACATATTTGTCAATGATATAGCTGATAAGTGGTTAATATCCAAAATTTATAAAGAACTTATCAAACTCAACACCAAAAAAACAAGCAATCCTATTTAAAAATGGCAAAGGACTTGAATAAACTCTTCTTTGAAGAGGACATACCAATGGCCAATAGACATATGAAAAGACGTTCCGAATCACTAATCATCAGAGAAATGTAAATAAAAACCATAATGAGATAGTACCTCAAACCTGTCAGAATGGCTATCATTAATAAATCAACAAACAAGTGTAGGTGAGAATGTGGAGAAAAGGGAACCCTTGTGCACTCTTGGCGGGAATGCAGACTGGTGTAGCCACTGTGGAAAGCAGTATGGAGTAAACTCAAAAAATTAAAAGTGGAACTACATTATGACCCAGTGATCTCACTTCTGGGAATATATCTGAGGAAACCTAAAGCACTAATTTGAAAGAATATATGCACCCCTATGTTCATTGCAGCCTTGATTACAATAGCCAAGATTTGGGAGTAGCTTAAGCGCCCATCAGTAGTTAAGTAGGTAAACAACAACAACAAAAAACAACAACAAAAAAAAAACACAAAAAAAGCAGTGGTACATTTACACAAAGGAATACCACTTTGTTGTAAAAAAGAAGGAAATCGTATCCTTTGTGACAGCATGGATGGATATGGAGAGTATTATTCTGAGTGAAATAAGCCAGTTAGAGAAAGACAAGTATCATACGACTTTCACTAATATCTGGAATCTAATGTACAAAATAAAAAAACAGAAACAGACTCATAAATACACAGAACTGACTGGCAGCTGTCAGAGGGTTGGGGTGTTTGGGGCTGGGTGAAAACGGTGTCAAGATGAAGCAAGAAAACAAAACAAATAGACACAGACAATGTTATGGTGATTACCGGAGGGAAATATGGGTGGGAGGAGGTAGAAGTGTGTAAAGGGGGTGGGTAGTAAATGGTGATGAAGGAAACTTGACTTGGGTGGTGAACACAGATGATATATTATAGACTTGTATACCAGAAACCTATATAATGTTATTAACCAATGTCACCCCAATAAATTCAATTTTTAAAAATTAAAAAGAAAGCTATGTATTGGGAGAAAATAACTGCAAATCACATATCTACCAAATTACTTGCAATCAGAAAACATAAAGAACCTCACAAAACTCAACAGTAAGAAGAGAACAAGCCAATTTTAAAATGGGCTTAAGTTTTGAACAAACACTATCAAAGACAAAACATATATGGTAAATAATCACATAGAATTTTCCCAATTCTATTATCCAGTAAAGAAATGCATATTAAAATTATGATATGATGATAGCCACTTGGCCTGGAGGTCAAACCCTCCCTGGAATTAGCTACAACAATCAAGATTTAACTATAAGACTGCGAACAAAGACCACTAGGGGGTGCACCAAGGAAGCATAACAAAATGCGGAGACAAAGAAACAGGACAAAATTGTCAATGGAAGATATAGAGTTCAGAACCACACTTTTAAGGTCTCTCAAGAACTGTTTAGAAGCTGCCGATAAACTTAATGAGATCTACACGAAAACTAATAAGACCCTCGACCTTATATTGGGGAACCAACTAGAAATTAAGCATACATGGACTGAAATAACGAATATTATACAGACGCCCGACAGCAGACCAGAGGAGCGCAAGAATCAAGTCAATGATTTGAAATGCGAGGAAGCAAAAAACATCCAACCGGAAAAGCAAAATGAAAAAAGAATCCAAAAATGCGAGGATAGTGTAAGGAGCCTCTGGGACAGCTTCAAGCGTACCAACATCAGAATTATAAGGGTGCCAGAAGATGAGAGAGAGCAAGATATTGAAAACCTATTTGAAGAAATAATGATAGAAAACTTCCCCCACCTGGTGAAAGAAATGGACTTACAGGTCCAAGAAGTGCGGAGAACCCCAAACAAAAGGAATCCAAAGAGGACCACACCAAGACACATCATAATTAAAATGCCAAGAGCAAAAGATAAAGAGAGAATCTTAAAAACAGCAAGAGAAAGAAACTCAGTTACCTACAAGGGAATACCCATACGACTGTCAGCTGATTTCTCAACAGAAACTTTGCAGGCCAGAAGGGAGTGGCAAGAAATATTCAAAGTGATGAATACCAAGAACCTACAACCAAGATTACTTTATCCAGCAAAGCTATCATTCAGAATTGAAGGTCAGATAAAGAGCTTCACAGATAAGGAAAAGCTAAAGGAGTTCATCACCACCAAACCAGGATTATATGAAATGCTGAAAGGTATCCTTTAAGAAGAGGAAGAGGAAGAAAAAGGTAAAGATACAAATTATGAACAACAAATATGCATCTATCAACAAGTGAATCTAAGAATCAAGTGAATAAATAATCTGATGAACAGAATGAACTGTTGATTATAATAGAATCAGGGACATAGAAAGGGAATGGACTGACTATTCTTGGGGGGGAAAGGGGTGTGGGAGATGTGGGAAGAGACTGGACAAAAATCCTGCACCTATGGATGAGGACAGTGGGTGGGGAGTGAGGGCGGAGGGTGGGGTGTGAACTGGGAGGAGGGGAGTTATGGGGGGGAAAAAAAAGAGGAACAAATGTAATAATCTGAATAATAAAGATTTAATTAAAAAAAATTATGATATGATGCCACTATACACCTCTTGGGTTCGCTAAAATAAAAAATACTAACAGTATGCAGTGCTGGAGAAGATTCAGAACAACAGAAAGTTTTATACTTTGCTGATGGGCATGCAAAATGGCAAAGGCAATATGAAAAATAGTTTGGCAGTTCCTTATAAAGTTAAACATTATATATATATATATATATATATATATATATATATATATATATATATATATATATAAATATATATATCAACACTAATAAAAGAGTAAAATGGTAATTGGCGTACGAGCTACCCTTTTCATTGGCTAATCAGGGCTATATGCAAATTAATTGCCAACAAGATGGCGGCTAATTTGCATATGTAGGCACAATGCAGGGAGGCGAAAGGGAAAGCAGAAAGAAGCCCCCTGCCACTGACAGTGATGGGAAACCCAGGGGGGAGCTAAGAGCTGGGGGGCAGGGCAAAGGCGGCCCTGGGGCTGCCTTTGCCCTGCCCCCCAGCCATGATCGAAGAATCAGGTGCCTTTTCAGCCCTGGCCAGTGATAGCAGGAAGTAGGGGTGGAGCCAGCGATGGGAGCTGGGCATGGTCGAAGCTGGCAGTCCCAGGAGCTAGGGGTCCCTTGCCTGGGCCTAAAGCGGAGCCCAGGATCGCGGGGCCGCCTCAGCTGTGGGTCCCCGCTGCCCGGGACGGACGCCTAGGCCAGAGGTGTCAGGCCTGGGCAGGGGCGGAGCCTGCAACCACGGGGAGCTGGGGGTCCCCTGCCCAGGCATGATTCCTGGGCCAGAGGCCTCAGGCCTGGGCGGGGGCCAGAGCCAGTGATCGGGGGGAGATGGGGGTCCCCTGTCCAAGCCTGACACCTCTGGCGGAGGCGTCAGGCCTGGGCAAGGGGCCGATCCTGCGATTGGAGGGTGATGGGGGTCAATGCCTGAGGGCTCCCAGTATGTGAGAGGGGGCAGGCTGGGCCGAGGGACACTCCCCCCCACCACACACACACACCCAGCGCATGAATTTCGTTCACCGGGCCCCTAGTATATATCTCCCCCACGTTCAAAGGTTGTTAAATCGCATTGTTTACCCATATCTTCAGAAAAAAATCACTTCTACTGTCGTGGTAAACAACCTGCTTCCCTATTTATAATGGTCTGGCCCTCTAGCAACTTCAGCACAAAATCATAGCTAATTTGCCTTCAAACGTCAGGTGGTTATAATAATCTGGCCACTCAGTGTATACTTACCATATAACCCAGCAATTTCATATCTGTGTACTTACCTTAGAGAAATAAAAAACTTATGCTCACACAAAAACCTATAAGCTAATTTCAATGGCTGCTCTAATTGCCCCCAAAAGGAAACAACTCAAGTGTGTGTTCTTCAATAAGTGAATAGATAAACAAACTGTGATACATCTATACAATACAATATTACTCGTCAATAAAGAGGAATGAACTATTGGTCCACAAAACTTAGATGAAACGCAAAGGCACTAGGCTGAGTGAAAGAAGACAGTCAAAAAGTCACATACTATACTCGGGGCCTGGTGCACGAAATTCGTGCACTGGGTGTGTGTGTGTGTGTGGGGGGGGAGTGTCCCTCAGCCCAGCCTGCCCCCTCTCACATACTGGGAGCCCTCAGTCGTTGACCCCCATCACCCTCCAATCGCAGGATCGGCCCCTTGCCCAGGCCTGACGCCTCTGGCTTCGCTTTAGGCCCAGGCAAGGGGCTCCTAGCTCCTGGGACTGCCAGCTTCGACCATGCCCAGCTCCCATCGCTGGCTCCACCCCTACTTCCTGCTATCACTGGCCAGGGCGGAAAAGGCACCTGATTCTTCGATCATGGCTGGGGGGCAGGGCAAAGGCAGCCCCAGGGCCGCCTTTGCCCTGCCCCCCAGCTCTTAGCTCCCCCCTGGGTTTCCAATCACTGTCTGTGGCAGGGGGCTTCTTCCTGCTTTCCCTTTTGCCTCCCTGCATTGTGCCTACATATGCAAATTAATCGCCATCTTGTTGGCAGTTAACTGCCAATCTTAGTTGGCAGCTAATTTGCATATAGCCCTGATTAGCCAATGAAAAGGGTAGCTCATATGCCAATTTCCATTTTTCTCTTTTATTAGTGTTGATGATTCCATCTGTGTAACATTCTCAAAAAGAAAACACCTATAGCGATGAAGGACAATAGTTATTAGAGCTTAAGTGTTGGGGGATTGGACGATAGTGTGAATGAGTTTTTTCTAGTGATCAAACTTTTCTGTATTGTGGTAGTAGTTACATGAATCTAAAATTCATAGGCTTATACACCAAAAAAGTCAATAGATTATACTATATCATGTATAATATATACCATATTTTGTAAGCTATTTTTTTTCACTCAAAACTGTATCAAAACATCCTTTCTTATCACTAAATGTAAATCTAAATCTTTAAAAATTATTGATAAACTTACAGAAAATAGTTTCAGTGTGTGTGTGTGGAGTGGGGGGTAGAATTAATTGGATTGAGGAATGAGTGGGAGATAAAGGAGAAAACATATGAATGACCATTGCAACAAGTTGGTTATGATAAGAGATGACAGTGTGTTAACTGGAAGGGAAGGTAGGGTTAAGGGATTTGGTTCTTTTTTTGAGATAGGAGAGATTTGAGTACATTTAATAAATGAAAGGAAGGAGCCAGCTGAGAAGGAGTGGTTGAAAACAAAGGAGAAAGCAAGAGGAATAATCATTAGACTGAGTTCCCCCAGAAGATCAGAGGAGTGGGATCCAGAGTACAGGCAGGAGGATGAGCTTTGAATGGGAAATTAAAGGGAGGTATTTCTTCTATTATAATACTAAACCCCAACGCATGAAATTCATACAAGTGTAGGCCTTCCTTTCCCCCGGCTGCCAGCACCAGTTTCCCTCTGGCACCCAGGACCCAGGCTTTCCTCCGGCCACTGGCAGGCACCCGGGACCCGGCTTCCCTCGCAGCCCCAGCTTTGTCCAGAAGGTCATACAGAAGGTCGTCCAGAAGGTCTTCTGGAAGGACGTCTGGTCTAATTAGCATTACACTTTTATTATTATAGATTCAGATAGTGTATGTGGTGAAATGGCTGTAACCTATAAGGGTTACAGGGAGTAACAAGGAGATAGTAAGATCACTCCCAACAAATTTATGGCTTAGAACATGCAGAGACCAGCTAGATCCAACAGGCAATTAATTTCACCTTACTGTGACCCCTAGCCTCATTATAGAGACAGAAAGTCCATAAAAAGGCCACAAAAGGGCCCACCAGCTCTTATGAGAAGTCTCCCCTCTCCTCCCTACTAGCAAAGTCCTGAATATTCATCACCCATATTAAATGCCCTACACCTGGATTAAAAGAGCCTCAATAAAAGAAGTAAATACCATTAGGTGGATCTGTGAATTAGACCACTCTTTCGCACTTTACTAATAAATGCACTTTCACTTTAAAGTTTACATTGGTTCTCGTTTAAATTCTTAACTTCCTGCGTGAAGCTAAGAACCCACAGTGAGTTGCAGACCTTGGGGTCTGGGACCCCTGGAGCACCCGCATCACTATGGGGAATGGAGGAGATCTGGGATGTTAATGGTTTTGAAGGTAGAAGCTGAACAAGTTATCTTCTGATGTCTTCTATTTTCTCTGGATAGGAGGGGATGAAGTCACTTCATAAAAGAGTGAGGACAAGGGAAGAAAGATGGGGGTGGGGTCAGGAGAACAGAAACATTGAAACAGTTTTTGTAAAGAGTGAGGGATAAAGTTGATATAAGATGTGTAGTAGAATTTGTCAATTCCATTAAGAGCTCAATGACAATTTTCTCCACCTGGAGGGGATAAAGTGTCTCTCAAAATGTTTCATAAGTAGCTTGTCACATATACTCATCTGCATTTAAATAAAAGTACTTTTTATCATAGAAGCAACATAATCCATTTGGGTGCTCAGAAAATTCCACAATTGAAATTTCAATCTGGCCAAAACCGGTTTGGCTCAGTGGATAGAGCGTCGGCTTGCGGACTGAAAGGTCCCAGGTTCGATTCCGGTCAAGGGCATGTACCTGGGTTGCGGGCACATCCCCAGTAGGAGATGTGCAGGAGGCAGCTGATCGATGTTTCTCTCTCATCGATGTTTCTAACTCTCTATCTCTCTCCCTTCCTCTCTGTAAAAAATCAATAAAATATATATATAAAAAAAAAGAAATTTCAATCTGGATATGATCTTGATAATCTCTGAAGAGATCTTTAACAAAGGAAAGAGAAGTGTATGAAATTGCCAACAATTTCTTCTCTAGAAAGGAGACAAAAGTGGGTAATAACCCTTGGAAATTTTTATATCAGAAATTATGAGACTCTCATTTGATCTGTAAATGCCTCTCAGGAAAAGTTAAACATACACAGAGAAGCACCAGTGAAAGTTTATATAAAACATGCTTATTAATAGTATTGCCAAACAAAAGAAACATCCTTTTCAAAAAAGCAATGAATTAAGAGGTAAGGGACCTAGATCATTTAAATTGCCTCCCCCACCGTGCTTTTCTTGTCAAGGTGAACCTGAGCAACTCTCTTCTTCATCATTGAGCCTTAGCTTTTTTTTTCATCAGAAAATGAAGGTTACTCTTACATATCAATGACTAGATTAGAAATGCACTTCAGTAAAAAAGAAGCCCTGATTCACTTAGGCTTCACATGGTGCTGATTTTTTTCCTAAAAAGATAAGTTTTTTCCTTAAGTACAAGAAAAGACCCTTTGGGGACTCCCAGGAGCAGGGATCTCCAGCAGTGATATCCTTGGATGTAAGGGAGCTAATATAATACTACTAGAGGCCCGGTGCATGAAATTCATGCACTGGGGGTTGTGGCGGGGGAGAGGGTGTCCCTCAGCCCAGCCTGCACCCTCTCCAATCTGGGACCAGGATTGGGCCTAAACTGGCAGTCAGACATCCTTCTCACAATCCTGGACTGCTGCCTTATAACCGCTCACCTGCCTGCCTGCCTGTTTGCTCCCAACTGCCCTCCCCTGCCAGCCTGTTTGCTCCCAGCTGCCCTCCCCTGCCAGCCTGATCGCCCACAACTGTCCTCCCTGCCAGCAATCTTGTGATGATGTAAGGGTGCAAGGGCCCTAGGGCCACCTAGGCTTTTATTAGTATAGATTCTTCCAGTTTTTCTGTATCTTTTGGTATCAGTAACCTAAGAGGTCATCAGTACTAATCTCCGGTTAAAAGTACCCACAGAAATTACAGGGAATCTTCCAGATAAACACTCCAGCCTTCCTAAGATGTGCAAATGAGGTCTGTTAGCATAACCTCACAGGTAGAACTTGCTCATTCCTACTGATCTTAATAGTAACCTACATCAGTGTTTGGGAAAAATTCCATTATGGCTCTCTCTCTATAAAACCAGTTTTATAAAATTCAGTGTGTGTGCCTGAATTATGTTCCAACGTATATGTCTGTACTTGTATGTACACACATTCATTTTGTTTTATATCCTGACACCAAACAAGCAATATGACAAAGAAAAAAAATCATCTTCAAACCATTTATTGCCATAAAAAAGTTAAAAAACATTAAAATAAAATGAGGGTCTTTACAAGATAACAATGATTGAATTTACAAAAATTGTAATCATGGCCCTCCCAAAAAGACTTGGAGAAGCTTGTATTGAAAGAACAGCTTCTTCGAGGAGTGTTTTTTCCTAAAATCTAATTGATGCACTGGTCACAAGATGTGAAAACACAATCCCATGAGGAGGTGCTGTGTCATTCTCTAGTACTATTTAAATGCTGCACATGTTTGGCCAGTGATGTGTCTAGTATATTTACAATAAACATAAATCAACACCAAAGTCATTAGCCTATTTTTATAGAACCAGCTCCATTTTCCTCTATCTAGGTGAGGACCTGAGTCCTGCAGGAATAAGGAATGATTTTAATTAAGGCATCTTGTAAAATTTCCTGCATATTCTTTGATATTAATAGGCCCCATTTTCTAAATATTCCGTTAGAAACTGTGGCTCCTACGCCTGCTACTCTAGGCATCCCTTATTCCTTCCTATTTATCCCACCGATTGAAAGCTGAGCAGCACAGTGGAAAACTATCTGGGAGTCACAGAATTGACAGGAAAACTCCGCTGTGTGCTCTGTGCTGGGGTAAAATTACAATGAAAGGGTTTCACGTTTCCTGATTTTTGCCTGGCTTTAATTGAGTTATTTTTCATTTGGTAGATATATGTGCCAGGATGGAACATAATACAGTTAGGACAGCATCCTGTGGGACAATGTGACTAGACATAGCCATGAAAAGGAGGTGGGGTTAAGACCACTGGCCCCAGATTGCTGAAGGAAGTGAGATAGGTCGGTGCAGGCAGAAGCTGTCAGCTGCCCCCAGTGCCTGAAGCACTGAGTCGAAGGATGCTCAAGGAGAAGTTGACAGGAGTAAATGCTACTGTCTCCTAGACTCTATGCGGCCATTAAGAGAAGACCTCCATCAAGATATGCCCTCTGGGGAAGTGGAGAAAAATGATCCTATAGCAAGAAAGCAGAGAAATGCTAACCTCTGCAGAAATCATAGAATTGAGTTCTCCGTGCACTTACTGAGTAGTAAAGCCGTACATGTGTACAACTGAATTTCTACACATCAGTTATTATTATGCAAACAGCTGAGATGGTATTATTTACAAATAGCTATAGAGATTTAAATCATTTCTGTTTTTTTATAGTGGCTGGGCAAGAAAAAGAAAAACTGTTGGCTTTACGAATAATTCTCATAAATAGATGAGGAATTATATTAACACAACGCATAATGTGTTATCACCTATCAACATAGAAAGAATGAAAATATTGCCACAGTAATGATACTACAGAAACATAAACTCCCAGACATCAGAGCAGGAGGAGGGTGAGGAAGGCGGTCCCAGAGGCCACTGGAAGAGGTCCCTGCCTTGTTCTCCTTTGCCTGCATTGAGAAACCGGAGGGAGGCCCTTCAGGTCAACACTTCTACACTCATAATTCCCTGGCAAAATGAACAACATTGCTAGGGAAGGACCATGCAGTTAGCAGCTACTTCTCTGGAGTAGATCAGTTTATCACATCTTTTCTAAAATGTAGCCAGTTGAAAAGAGGCTGCTCTGCAATGGGAAGCCAGAACTACACTCTTTCACTGGGATTGAGAGGAAGGAGAAAGTTGGAAATGGAGGATCAGCCTGAGCACACAGTTCCAGAGGGCAAACTTCAAGACCAGAGTCTGGGTGGGCGGGGTCGGGTGGGGCAGGGGGAGGGGAGGGGCATCCAGCAGGGGGAGCTGATGCTGCAGGGTGAAGTATAGGGAACCAGGGCACTTTTGCTTCAGGTACACACAGGACAGGCCTAGACTAGAGGCATGGACCCTGCATCCATTGGGAATTTATGCTGACTCAGCAGAACTTAACTCAAGGGAGCACAGGATGCTTGATTCCCAGAATGCACACCTGATTTCATGAAGCACAGCCCTCCCTGCCACACACACACACACACACACACACACACACACACACACACACACACACACAAGGTATGTGGGCATGGTCTTCACACTGGAGTCCACAAACCAAGCAACACAACTGTTTTCAAGGTGTCTGTGGACATGGAGAGAATCCAGCACCCAAAGTGGGACATTGTGGCCCATTGGATGTTGTCAGTTCAGATAGTTTGTAGAGTGGGCTCTAGTTGCAAGACAAAGAAAAAGAAGTGTTGGCTTTATGAATAATTCTCATAAGATTAGGAATTATATTAAAACAGCAAATCCTACCTGAGCCCTGAGACTGAGAGATGAAGGGCTGACCATGACCGCAGGGCCTCTTAAGTGTTAGAGGACTTTATTCTCTTACTAGCGGCCCAGGGCACAATATTTGTACACTTGTGGGGGGCAGTCCCCTCAGCCTGGCCTGTGCCCTTTTTCAGTCCAGGAGACCTCAGGGGATGTCCGACAGATGGCGGGGAGCGGGCCTAAGCCAGTAGTAGGACATCCTTAGTGCTGCCGCAGAGGCAGGCTGCTGCGCTCACCAGCCATCAGCCAGGCTTGTGGCTGAGCGGTGCTTCCCCTTTGGGAGTGCACTGACCACCAGGGGGCAACTCCTGTGCTGAGCGTCTGCCACCTAGTGGTCAGTACGCATCATAGCAACCGGTCGTTCCACCATTCAGTCGATTAGCATATTACCCTTTTATTATATAGGAAGGATATACCTCAGTTTGGAAGACAGAATTTACCCTCTCCAATAGAAACGTGCTAATTATGCCTGAACATTTGTAATTTATAAGGCGAAGGTTCTACTAGTAAAAAATGAGTGCATGCCAATTTCATATTAGTAGCAAGAACTCTTTACAAAAGAAGGCTTTAAAGTTACTTCTTTTTAAGTTAAGGAAAGGGAGAATTGAAGCAGTAAATAGCAGAGTTGGGATTCAAACCCAGGTAGTCAGATTATAGAGCCAAATTGTCGTCGTTGTTGTTTTTGATTGATTGTTTTTTTACTATGCTACATGAGGTAGAGGATATTTTTGCTGTTTCTAAAGAACAAGCATGTCATTTCAGAACATACTTTCTATCCTAAAGTGTGAAATGATTATCTTATAGAAGCACCTGGTATAGAGTTTAAAACATCATAGGGATTTAGGAAATACCCATTTATATTTCCCTTCATTTCCTTTAATGAAATCTATTTGTCGCCACTCTAAATCCAATGTTTATCTTGAAAGGAGATCCTGTTATTATATTTTCATAGCTTCATTTAGTGCTCAGGTTTAGAGTAACAAACAGCACAGTTATATTTATAATTTAAGCACTTTAAATATCAGGCATTTCTAGTTTGTGGAAGCAAATCACTCAGAAGTAACCAGTGGACATCTGATGGGAAATCCTGATGCTCTGGAGGTATCCAGGGAGAGCCATGGCCCTGAGAATTCCCCTAAGGAGCTTCTTAACTGCTGGGGACTATTTAGAGCAGTGGTTCTCAAGCTTCCTAATGCCGCGATCCTTTAATACAGTTCCTCATGTTGTGGTAACCCCCAACCATTAAATTATTTTTGTTGCTACTTTGTAACTGTAATTTTGCTACTGTTATGAATTATAATGTAAATATATGATAAGCAGGATGTATTTAGGTGACCCCTGTTAAAGGGTCGTTCGACCCCCAAAGGGGTCGTAACCCACAGGTTGAGAACCACTGATTTAGAGGCACTGAAACAGCTGCCTGACTGTGAACTTGGATTTGCATAGACGAGGGTACCACCATGGAATAGTTTCCACAATTGAATTCTTTGTTTTCTGATGGACTTGAGTCTCCACCAGAGTCAGACTGGGGTTCTACATAATAGGTCCCCTGAGATAAACTCAGAATTCCAGAAGAGTCTTGGCCAATCAGGTGCAGCTGGGTAGCTGGGCCTAGATATTGGGGAAGGATTAGTAGTTCCATGGACAGCTTGAAGCTGTGTTTGACCATCCCCAATGTAGGGTCTTCCTGTCTCCATGCCCCTCCCTTAACATTCAAATGGCCCTGTTTCCTCAGTGTTCACAGAACCACATGCAGCCTTCCAGGTGAACCTGGATCCCAGTGGTCCGGAAGCTCCATGGGCTGCACAGAGTGAGCAGGAGAAAGTCAGCTGGTCAGCAGAGGAGAAGCACTGCCAGAGCGGAGATCCCACAGGAGGCCTGGGCATCTGCACTGCAGGCCCACCACGTGCAGGAACTGCTCACACTGTGTGGGTCCCTAGAGAGACTAATTAGGGAGGTGGTTCCTCAGACAAGTCTGGACAACTTGCTAAGCCACAAAGTACGATAGGAACTAGATGAGTCAGATTTATGTAAATGTACTTATGTGCACATTTTCACTGACCATCAGGTAAACACCAGGAGACATTGTATTTCACATTCATTTAAATAGGGATTTGCTAAAGATAAAATGCTAGACACCATGCTTATTTATTTGTTTGTTTTTAAAATCTTTACTGTTGAAAGTATTACATATGTCTCCCTGCCTACCCATTGACTTCTTCTAGCCAACCCCGCCCCCTACCCAGGCCCTCACCACCCTATTGTCTGTGTCCAGGGGTTATGCATAAATGCATACAACTTCTTTGATTGATCTCTTCCTGCCCATCCACCCTCCCCATTTTCCCTCTGAGATTCAACAGTCTGTTCCATGCTTCCATCTCTCTGGATCTATTAACATCATGTTTAAATGGAGCTTTTAACTAAGGTATTGGGAAAAGGATTTGAGGAACACTGAATGTGGTATTTATTTCAGTGCAATTAAAAAATATTGTCTAGACTGTTGCTTCATGTAAAAAAATAGTTTTGCTTTGTTGTTGGTCCATTCTGCTGCAATTATAGTGGTCATAAACATCTTAATGAATTGAAATGGAATGAGATTTGATTATGAGGAAAGTCTAGATAGTCATTATGAGTAAAACTGATTTAAATGGAAAGTGCTAATATTCACTATAAATTTGCTAGTTGTCATTCTGTGGCAAATACTATTACAATAATGACACTCACAGTCACGTTATTTTGTGAATAAGCATTAGGAAAGTTGATCATAAAATCATACTTTACCATTAAATAGTTTTCTTCAAAGCTATTAAAATCTTCTACGCTAAGTGTGTCAGTGTTTGTAAGTGCTTTGAAGATGAGGAATGCACTTCTAGGCCAAAATCCCCTTTTAAAGGAAAAAATGTTTTTCTTTTTTTTTTGACTTTACAAATAGCTTTTAAAAGGTTTAGCAATAAACTTACCATAAAACATAACACCCATGTTATCATTAATACTAATGGCAATAAATGGGCTTTTCATGTGTGATCCCATAATCTCATAAAAATGGCGTTTTATAATTCATAAACCAGTCTCCATTCTTCAGGTATAAGCATGTCTCCCATAAGAAAAATGTGTGGGATCCAAAAACTTAATGGTTCTATAAAAACTTTGTCTATACATAAAAAAGAGAAAGAAACTATACAACCATCCAAATACTCATAAATTTTCTATAAATTTGGGGGAGCAAGGCAGGATTAGATTTTTATCATCTTGATTTATTAAACCCACTATCTCACACCCCCACCTGATTGTGAATGTATAAGGGGCTCATGTTTGTTATTATATAATAATAATATAATAAAAGCCTAATATGCTAAGCATCTGGATGTCCGTTCAAGCAATCAAAGCGTAATATGCTAATGATATGCTAAGGCCACTCAACTGCTTGCTATGACGTGTATTGACCACCAGGGGACAGACGCTCTGACTGGTAGGTTAGCTTGCTGCTGGGGTCCGACTGATTGGAACTGAGTGAGACAGGATGGACATGCCCTGGATCCCTCCTGTGGTCCCTCGCCAGCTGGCCAACCTCCCACGTCTCTCCTCAGCCCCAATCGTGCACCGGTGAGGTCCCTCAGTCTGGCCTGCACCCTCTCACAATCCGGGACCCCTCGAGGGATGTCAGAGAACCAGTTTTAGCCCAATCCCACAGGCCAGGCCGAGGGACCCCATTGGTGCACAAATTCGTGCACTGGGCCTCTAGTAAATAATAATCAATAATCAGGGTTAGGACTTTGGGATCTATTCCTTAGTATATAGATATCTAATTACATACCTTCTTATACTTTATCTAATTATTTAATCTCTTTAAAATAAGAGCATTTACCTCATTTCCATCCTGAAATAATAGGAGAAAATCATATAGGAATATCTCTCTGTCTAGGAGGAGTTCAACACAAAACACCACTACAACTAGCATTGTGCCCATGGAACACAAATTTATCTTAGAGACTATGTCCAAATGGAAGTTTTCTGTCCCATTCCCACTTCTTTGTAACCAGCAAATGTAAGTTGAAAGAGCAGCAGTAAAGTTAATTTTACTTTTTATAATCATGAAAATGAGATATAATCCCTTTATCAATGTAAAATAATCTATATATATAAAAGCCTAATATACAAAAGTGTCTCCTTGGGAGTCCGACCGACCAGGAATTTGATCACTCACTATGACGTGTGCTGACCACCAGGGGGTTGGCGTGGAATGAAGGAAGGTCCTGGCCGGCAGCTGGCAGCTGGGGAAGGGAGGCCCCGGCTGGCAGCCGGCAGCCACTAGAGACCCTACCCATGCACAATTTCGTGCACTGGACCTCTAGTTTATTATAATTTATTTAGCCAAATACATCTTGAATACATTTATTCAGTCATTGAACATTTTTGGATGGTGTTCTAGGTAACAAGGATAATGGGTATATGGAGATAAAAAGCTACAATTCTGTTATTGCCTTCAAAAGTTTCAATATTCAGATTAAATATGTTAATAGAGGAATATGAAGGTCCCCAAAGGAAAACCTAGGAAAGCTACTTGAATGAGGTGGGTGTCAAAGGAAGGGTTCTTATTGTAGGCAATGCCTGGCCAAGATTTGAAATAGGAAAAAGAGTTACCTTGAAAATGAAGTAGAATATGGGTATTTAATATAGCTGGATCAGTCTGTGACAAGGATGAGAGGCATGGCAAATCTAAAGAAATTTGATCTCAGATGATAATAGTGTGCAGAGGAGGGCATGATGACAAGAAATAAGGATGGAGTTAGGAAAGATGTGATGGTGAAAGAGTTTGCCATGAAAATGAGTTTGGGCTTCATTCTATGAGAAAAGGAAATACCTGTATTAAAAATTTTTACAAAGAGAGAATATGATATTAAAAAGTATGCTTTTTAGAGCTTCACCTCAGATATGATGAAGGATGGATTTGATAGTAGGTTATAGTAAGATACTATATGAGAAAAAAGGACCCATCCTAAGGCAGTAATGTGGGCATGAGAAGGGATTAGACTTGGTGAGAAGACTGGGTGATCTTTTGAATGAAAGGAGCCAAGGAAGAGTATAGAATTAGTTACTTTGGGGTATTCTGGTGTTACAATGATAGAAAACATGGAAATAAGAGCAATTGTGATGGGAAGTGCTGAGCATTAACAATTGGATATAAGATGCTTGTGGGATATTCCATGACTCCTGTGTAGCTGTAATTATAGAACTGGAGTTCAGGAGAATATGTAAGATGGAAATATAGCTTAGGAATCTTTGGTCTGTAGGTCTGAATGTAATTATCCAGGGAGACTGTATAGAGAAAAAAGAAGAAAATACCAAGGATACATAAATTCTAGAGAGCACTAACCGTAAAATAATACTTTGAGGCGAGGCCGACCTAACAGTAGGAACTGAGGAGTTGGGTGTGGCTAGTGAGTAATGCTGGAAATGCTAGGAAGTAGTGGCTATGCATGGAAATCAGAGAGGAGGATTTTCAAAACTCAGAAAGTGATCAAATTAGATAAATGCCACAAAAATTTATTTGTAAGAAGAACATAATAGCTGGTCATCTTACTTATGTTCAAAAGTAGGATGACAGGATAAAGATTAGAGTTGGTAAAGAACCAGATGAGAAACAAAGAAAAGATACTGATATGGATGATGCATCCCAAAATTTTTATAAGATGCTTGTCAGAGTGTGACCTCCAACAGAATATGCAATTCTATTGTGCTAGGAATGTGTGATCTCCAATGTACAAATACCTTATGCCTTAAGTGCCAAAGACAGACATGTTTGCCCCAGGGCCTGAAATCCATCTTGTCGGTTAGCTACATGAACACTTTCATGTTGCTATAGACATTCCTCTACTATAAGGCATTTTCCTGAGAAGTGAAAATGTAACCAACCAGCCAGGCATTTGGGCTGTGCATCTGGCAATCAGTTTGAAGGGCTTTGCCACTGAGTTGATGAGTAATTGTGGTCTCTTGCAAGTCCCTCCCTGTTGCCCTTGAGTTCACAATCACAGCAAAGTCTGTTGGAGATATTGTGTCCCTGGGCATGCAAGGCTCTTGGGGAACAACTTGAGTTTGGGATAAATAAGTCACGTGGAAGTTCATTCTGGAAGTGGCTTAAGTGTCTTGCATAGGTGCCAAGAAGTATTTAAATGCAAAAAGAAGAGACCAGAAATACCCCTGTGCTGTCTTTATGTATTCAATGTATTTATTTAATCTTTGGTAGCTTTTACACTAGCTCTGCTACCAGATGGTAGGCTGGGCAGAATAAGCAATACAGTAGTACATGAAATAGACAAATACCTGTGCCTTCAGGAGCTTATATTCTAATGGGTGGAAGGGGAACCACAACACCCAATATTTACTTATTTGTTTTGTTTATTGTGGTTGCCCTTCTACCCATTAAAATATAAGCTCCGAAAGGCACAGGTATTTGTCTATTTCATGTACTACTGTATTGCATATTCTGGTGGTAAAAGACATCTGGGGAAAAAAGAAAAGTACGGAAGGGATATTGGAATTTTGGGGAGGGGAGAGTGTGAAATATTAAATAGGAGAGTCAGTGAGGGCCTCACTTTGAGTAAAGACTGAAATTGAAGGATTAAGCCAATGGAAAAAAAACTGGAGAAAAAGTGTTTCAGGCAAAGAAGAAGCAAAACATACGAGGTAGGCAACAAAAAAAAGCAGGAGAGTAACAAAAAAGAGGAGAGTAGTGAGAGATAATATCAGAGAGATAATGGGGAGAGAGAACACAGTAGGAGCTGGGCCATTATAAGGACTAAATTGAGTAATTTTGAACAGGAAATCTGATTCTGTAATTTTAAGGGACTCTTCATTGAGAAAAGACATCTTAATCTTAAAGAATAACCTACAATTTTCCTATCAGTCCACGATTTCTTTTGAAGGTGATGCTTCTACAAATGACCTCCCCAATCTGCCTGGTCCCATCATAGAAACCCTCCTTCTCAAAGAAGAGAGAAACTGACTATGCATTTCTCTGAGAATGAAGTGGCATCTTCAGAAAATACACTGAAGGTCATCTTTGTGCCCTCCAGAAAGGCTGATAGTGAGAACAATGTGGAAATTTGAAACAACCTTTTCTAGAACCAGAAGAGGAGTAAAACAATGAAATCAGTTCCGTATCTGTGGGGTTTTTTTTTAAGTAAAATATTCACTAAATAAATAAATAAATAAAGCTTTCACATGGGAATTTTTAAGATATCACAAGACCTTAACTCCTTTGCAACTAAAATACTACCAAATAAATATCTCCTGAAACAGAGCATGGTTCTTTGGGCAAAGACAGAGAACAAGCACTGAAGAAAATAAGCTACCTGTGGATCTTGTTTATTGGGGTAGCTTTTAGTTGCCTTCTTGAATGCTCTTGAAGAGGTCTTTTCAGCTGGAGTTAATGTATTATTACATTGGTTCACAGAACGAGTAAAGAATGAGGAGAGTTAGGTAACAGTAATTTGTCACCGGTAACTCATTGTTGGTCTCACTTATCAGAACCAGTGTATGATTTTATAAGTATGCAGTCACAGACCTTGAAACCTGGGTTTCCATCCTTATTATGCTGTTAAATAGCATTTTACTATTTAAACTAAATACTTTACTATCTACCACTGACTGGATCTTAGTTTTCCACCTGCATATTAAGCAGTTGGCAGGACAGTAGCTGCAACTTTTCTTGTTAAGGGCATCTATGAAAATCAGGGGCATGGGTAGAGTTGACTCCATGCTCTCAGTAATTTGTTAGGATTATCTTATCTGGAGATGATAACTCCACAGCATTGTAGTCACATCCTGTTTCTGGTCCCTTAGACCATCTGTTCTCAACCTGTGGGTCGCAACCCCTTTTGGGGGTTGAATGACCCTTTCACAGGGGTCGCCTAAGACCATCGGAAAACACATATGTTATAGTAATAAGTTTAGTTAGTATAAGATAGCATAATCCAATTTCATTTCTTTATTAGAGTGAATTTTAAACTTTACTTAGAAGAGGAACTTAATTTGTGTGTGTGTGTGTGAGACCCTGATAAGTAACTTGTAACGCCCTCCATGTTAACTCCTGACAAATAATTTGTAACTCCTGATCAACAACTCCTTGCATGTTAACTCCTGATAAGTACCTTGTAACCCCGCTGCGTAAGCTCAGAAGGCCACCGGAGCACAATGACATGAGACACTGAAGAAGCCTGTTATAAGTAATAAGTTTAGTTAGCATAAGTAGACTCCACTTTTGTATTAGCTTAAGTTAGCATAAGAACACCCCATTTTATTCTTAAACCAAAACTTGTAAACAACTCCAAAAATAAGATGTGTGTGTGTGTGATTGATAAGCTTTGGACATGTACACAATTACCCCACCTGAGTGTATACCTAGATAGCAGGGCGGCACCCGGGTATGGCACCCGATAGGAGACACTGAAGACGCCCAGCTTCAAGGATTTAAGGAGAGCAAATCTGCTGCAGTTCAGAAGCCTGTCTGCACCTCCACAGCCAGACGTTCTCCTCCCCCCTGGAAACTGCCAGCTGCCATTCCTGCTCTGCCTTTGAGCCCAGACTGTTAGAGGCCTCTCTTCCAGTCAAGAGACCGAGCTCCTTGCCGCGGCGTATCGGACGACCTCCATGTGTCTCTGTCAGCGAGTGTCTCCCGGTGGCCTGCCAAGGACTGAAACCCATCAGCTCTCTGGTAATTAAACCTGTGTGATTTCTTGCATTGTTTGTTTCCTATGTCTTCTCTCTTCTTAGTTTTTGGTTAAGATCGGCCATATTAATTAATAGTAAGTTCCCCTTGACCTCTGTATTGGTATATCCAAATGAGGCGCTTTGGGACACCTGTGCGTAAGTTCCGAAGAACTGGAAAACGTATATAATTACATATTGTTTTTGTGATTAATCACTATGCTTTAATTATGTTCAATTTGTAACAATGAAATTGGGGGTCACCACAACATGAGGAACTGTATTAAAGGATCGCGGCATTAGGAAGGTTGAGAACCACTGCCTTAGACATTACAAACAGACCCCAATACTTAGACCCATTGAGGCAATCAGAACTCAGGGAGGGTCAGAATCTTTGTAAAAATTTGTTTTTGCATAGTGACTCAGACAATCATGACCTAATAGAGTTGGCGCTCAAGTTGGAAACAACTTGCCAACTTATCATTACGAGAAGGACTATATCAAAGTCAACAGTTTCTGGTGTAGCTAAGAAGAGCATTTGCATCCTGTCAGCCAATTTCTCCCATCCTAAAGCATTCTAACGTGTCATCAGTTCTGCCAACATGAAGTAGTTTCTGGTATCCTGGGCAGAACCAAATTGCATCAATTAGCTTTTCAATTAGAGTCCTGAATACATAGCACTCATTTCCCTTCTATATAAAGCCCACTTGTATCCTCAGAAGAGAGCCTTCTGTTAAAGAAACAAACTCAGACATTCAACAAATAGAGAAATCAGGGACTTCTTGATCTTTGAAGCTGCCACCCGCTCACTTTCTTATGATCCACATACACAGGAGCTTAGATCAAGAAATCTGTGTCTGTTTGAGTTCTATGAAAAGTCCTAACAATGTTATTAGATAAATGTGATGAATTTTGATCTGGTGACAGCTTGTGACCCAAAAATTGCTGTTCAAAACTAAAATGCATTCAAAATGAATCTGGCAAGCCAACTACAATATTAAACTTGCAATCTGCTGTGAAAAACACCGATTGAAAGAACTATATTAAACATGAATATAATTAATTTCTACATAGCATCTTGCAACTGAAATATAAAAATAGCTCTTTAATTCATTGCTTTTATTAAATTCAAATTGGTTGAATAATCCTTTTTTTTGCAAATTAAGAAGTCAAAGTATAGATGGATTGGTTTGTCATTAGTAATACAGCCCCTTTAGCTGAGCTCCAGGTGGTACAGAACCTAGTAGTATAGACTTCCAGATTACTCTTTTGATGAATAAAAGTCCTCTATTTACCTCATCCAGAATGTTTATCTATTATAAATGTAGAAATGTTTCCCACCTGCTTACTTTTAAGTTTATTTATAACTTTTATGGTGTAAATTACCCAAAATATATTAAATCTGATCTTTAGAACTGTTTATACATTAGTTTTAAAAATAACCACACTGATATTTTTGACAGATCAGCTAAATCATTTCTAAACTTGGTAAAAATTGAGGTGCTTTTTTATGGTAGAGAATGTTTGTATTAGTGCTATCACTGAACATGAATACAATAGTAACAGCCCAATGTGTATATTTTCATCTCATATTTTAACATTAAAGAATTGTATGTGGTAATAAAAGGATTCATTACAGTTGTTTGCAAATAATTTAATGACCCAGTCGTAGCTATTTCTAGTTTTCAAAAGGTACCAAAGAACGATGTAAGTTTCCACAACACCACATCATAATTATAACAATTAACATGTGTACTTAGTTATAGATTGAATGTTCCTATACATTCCTTGATCAAGAGATTCACAGTAGCTAGAAATAGGAAAGTACCATATTTCACCCTCATTAGTGTAAACATAGAAAAAGACTCACCCGCTCTTTTTAAAAGATACCACAAGAACTATCATTTCACAACCATTATCCCTTACCCCTGGAACACAGTTCATACTCAATAAATGTCAGTAGAAAGAATGAATGAATATGCATGATTGGATGACAAGCAAACTCAGGGACAACACCAAGTCTTTGGCTGCTACAGGACTACTGCACTGACCACTGCCGCCGCAGTAGGGCTCCTAAAACCTCTCTGCCATATAGTCTGACCATGATGCTGAAAGAGAGGATAGGGTCCTGTTTCAAACCTTTCCTTCCTCTTACTGGTTTAGAAAATGCGAGTGACAAGGGCCAGGGCCAAAGGAGCCTGGGGCGGCATCCTTCCCGTGAACCATGTATTTCCATCTTTGGGGCTACACTGTGGTCCCTCAGGTTACAGCCAATGCATCCCTCTGAGCTCTCAGCTAAACCAAGAGACTTAGGGATGTAACCGCTGCAGTAGAAAAGGTGACTCCTGCAGGATGGCTTGTCTGTCTCCTGAAAAAATTGGCAGGCAAGTGCATAGCCTAGAAATAGGACCAGGAGGTCTAGATGGAGTGGAGGGAGGCAAACCTGTATTCAGAGGGCACATGTTCCCTATTACTCATAAGAGGTAACGAAAAATCAAGGGCTGAGTTCACATTCAGTTTTCGGCCCTGGGCTTCCAACAGGTGCATGCCTCCCTCCCTCACCCCTTCCCGCCAGCAGGGTCCCGCCTGGCCTTCCTAAGGCTTCCTTTGCCCAGCAGGCTGCTCCTAGAGTCCCTGAGCCTGTGCCTTTTCCCCCGCCTCCTCCCCAGCTCTGCCCCGCAGCCCCTCACCTGCAGCCTGAAGACCAAGGAGCAGGCACAGCGCAGGGAAGCCCATGGCTCTCCGCATGGCGTTTGCAGGGAGAGGCGGAGGAGGAACTCCGCCAGGGCCCCACGTCAGGAAAAAAGCGACCAGCAAGGGCCCGCGCCAGAGCGGCTCCGGGCTCTGGCTTCACTCGCAGGTCCCGGGCTGGGGATGGTAGGGCTGGGGATGGCAGAGCGGGTGCGGCGCCCGCAGACAGCCGCCCAGCAGCGCCTCCTTCCGCGCAGGCAGAGGACGGGGAGTGGGAGGCGGTTGCTGA